>NC_133769.1:107920653-108220653 GCF_003597395.2 Chelonoidis abingdonii
CCAGGTGCCTTGATTAACCTGGAGCAACTGCTATTTGGTTACCAGGGTACTAGGGATTTGTTTAGCCTGGGGCTAACATACCTGTTTCTCAGTACTTTACTGTAGCCATCTGGCCTTGCCCCATCACACTAGGTTGAGATAACAATACAATAAATTGCAAAGTCTTGTTATAAATTGTGGACTCATACGATAAGTTGCATGTATCTTATACCCTTGGCCACCTGACCTGTGCTCTGCTCACCTCATCTTCATGCAGCCTGTATAGGCTTGAGCCTACACAGACTTTTGTACATGCTTAATATTACACACTGTGAGTAGTCCCATTTACTTCAATTCTTTGCAGGACTGAGGCCTAATACACCTCCCCAGGACTTATTCTAATATTGCAGATTTCTGAGCTGCCATTTTAAGAAAAAAACAAAAATAAAACCCTTCTAGCAAAATATTTCCTTTTTTTCCCTTAAAGTCCCAATCCCCCAAATTCTTACACAGCTACTTATCTTTACACACAGTGCATAAAGTTAAGGACTTGCTTAAATCTTTGCAAGGCCAGGGCCAAAATTTAGAATTTCCCTCCATTTCCAAATTATACTGACCCAAGGCCCAGGCTGAGTAATCATAAGTTCCATACCTGTAACAGGTTTCAGTTGTGAAGGTGTAGAAATGAAGCCTTTACAGCACTGGAAAGGGAAGAAGTTCAGTTTTCCCATGGGACACAGTGCTTGCTTCTAATCTTGGAAGGTCATAGAATATCAGTTTATAAATTGATGACATTTTTATGTATAGAAGAAAATTGTGATCACTTTAAAGGTTTTTCAAATGTATTAGTTATTAGTTTTCCCTTCCTCTGGGGCTTTGTCTAGTTGAACTCAGGGTAACTAAGTCACAAAGCTTTCTAAAAAATAGTCTCAGCAATTTTTTTAACACTTTCTAAAATAGTTCTGAGATAGTTTTACTGTATTGTGTAGTATATACAGAATGCCTGATGCATATACAGAATGCCTGATGCTGCATTCACTTTGTCTAGAGAAGAAAAAACCAAGATCTTTTCAACACTAAATCTACATTACCATCTTTACTGGGAGATTGATGTGGTTTCCTATGAATCAGAAACATCTGCTTAAGCTATTAATGGTTTGGTATCCTATCCTGCCCCGCAGAAGTCAATATGAACTCTGCTATTGACTTCAATGGAAACAGGATCAGGCCTTCGATGATGAAGATTAACAGTAGGGAGTCTGCCATTGATGTTTCTATGTTTTGCTCAACTTGTAGTGGTAAGTGCATGTTTGCTTCTGCAGAAGTGCACATCCTGAAGCACTTACACATACAAAACTCTCATATGCCTTAGAGCTTGTCTAGATGGGAAAGTTTTATAAGTTGTACAGGTTATAGTTATATTGGTATAATCCTATGTACGACCATTTGTATTCCAGTAAGTTTAGCTTAAACCCCTTCCCAAGTGCCATAAGGTAAACTGAAAAAAGGTGTTTCTATTCTAGAATAAGTGTGTGTCCACATGGGGAGTTATACCGGTGTAACTATATTGGTTTAAATTCACACCTCAGGTTATATTGAAATAAACTTTCCCAGGTAGACAAAGCTTCAGTAAGGGCTACAATATTTGCCCATAAACCACACTGGGAGTTATATGCCTATTAAACGCAAAGCAACAGTTGTAAGCTGAGACATGCCCAAGTTATAATTGAACATGCCACCTTAACTCTTCTATCTCATGTGTATGAATTATGATTCAGGGCTAGATTGTGACATTTATGCAAAGAGTGGTGTAGAGTTCATCATAGAAAGAACACAGAACAGGTTGTTCCTCTGGCAGGAGGAACAGTCTCTAGCAGACTTAGTGTGCACAGGGGTGGGGAGCTATGCTTTGGGATAATCTAGAAATCTGTAGGGGGCCAGAACCTAAGTCTGCAGGGCCTTAGACAGCTGACATCCCACATTCCCACCAGGAGGGCAGGCTAAGCTACAGCCTAGGAGTACTGTGGACAGTGGTGGATTAGCTATTGAGCCAAAGGGCCCATGCGTGAGAGCCCCAGAAAAATGGGCACCTCACGCCTGACCTACTCAGCTCGCCCAGCACTCCTGCTAGGGATAGTGAGGTCAGGGCACTGGGGCTTGCCTCACTCTGCCTGCTGCTCCTGTGTGCAGACCCCACTCTGCCCTCCAGCAGAAGTGCTGGGCGGGCAAGGGAAGCCCTGACCCCGTGCCCTGGCAGGAGCGTCACAGGGGAGGGGACTGCAGGTGGAAGGGGTGGAGAGGGGCCCCATTTGCTGTAGCCCAGGGGCCCACAAAACTTTAATCCACCTCTGATTGTGGAGAGTACAGGCCACAGGAAGTACGGGCCAAAATGTCCAGAGTGACAATAATCTGCAGCCCTCTGATTGGCCATGCACACTATTTAACCCTGGAAGGTTGCCCCAGGAAGTTGTCTGGGCAACCTTATAGACTTCCAGTCTCCTGTGACGCTCGACTACACCTTGATTTCTGATCTCCAGTCTCCAACCCCAGCCTGATAGCTCTCTCTGATCTCTGACCCTAATCTAATTCGGACCCTGACTCTTGCTTATCAATTCTCGTTCTAGTGATTACTCCAGTCCCTGCTCACTGAGTACTGCTTCCAGGCTTTCCTTGACTTATGGGTGCAAGCCCCAGCCATGATTGCTAGGGAAGCCTGCTGTGCTCTGATCCCTTACACCACCATTTGGCTGGTGCAGGTGGCTCCCGCACAGTGTCCTACCTTGATCCTTCTACCACTGTGGTGGGGGAGTGGAGTTTGCACTGTGGTCCAACTTCTTCCCTATCCATGTTTGGGGACATTACTGTCTGAGGGGGGAGAGAGCAAGTGGTCTCTGCACTCTACTATTAGTATTGTAGGAGGTCTTTGTTTCACCATTCAAGTTAGGGAGGCTTCTTGGATGGCCCCATCACCTTGGAGCCTGGCAAGGGCCATGCCAATTTTCCCTGCTGTCTCTGAATGCTTTTTCTCAAATAACACAGTATAAGGTCAGACAACTTTTTTTTTCTACAACTTGCACTGCGTGATTGTTTCATTTATTCTTTAGAACTGCAAGTGATAAATTCTGCCTCTGAACTCTCTTTAAAGAGCACATTTTCTGTTCCTAGCAAGCTCTTTACCTAAGATAGGATGGCATCAGGCAGCTGACTCGGTCAGAACTCCAGTCTTTCTGCTGGGAAGTGTTTCTATTTTTAAAACAGGTCTTCTTCTTATTTTTAAGACTCTTGAGCCTGATCCACAGCTGTTGTAAATAACAAACTCCATTTAGTCCACTAGCTGAGGATCAGGACTTTTGTTTCTTTAGATCAGGGGTAGGCAATCTATGGCACACATGCTGAAGGTGGCACGCTAGCTGATTTTCAGTGGCACTCACACTGCCCGGGTCCTAGCCACTGGTCCAGGGTGCGCTGCATTTTAATTTAATTTTAAATTAAGTTCCTTAAACATTTAAAAAACCTCACTTACTTTACATACAACAATAGTTTAGTTATATATTATAGACTTATAGAAAGAGATCTTCTAAAAATGTTAAAATGTATTACCAGCACGCAAAACCTTAAATTAGAGTGAATAAATGAAGACTCAGCAGACCACTTCTGAAAGGTTGCTGACACCTGCTTTAGATGATAGCTTCACTGGTCAGGCTGAGGCTACCCAGCATCTTGCATGTACCCCTTATAGTTTGTCTAACTTACAAAATATGACCATTTGAACATGACTGTGAAGAACCAGGTATAGCTGACAAGATGCTGCCTGCAACTCATTGTTGACTATGGTTAGTGTTGCCAATACTCCCAATTTTATTGCAAGTCACACCATGATGTCCAAATGTTTGGGGCTGGCAGTACTGCTAGGGCAAATTATGTGTCAGCTAATTGTGATTAAATCCTGATCCCGCAGGGGAGAATTTCTGGCCAAATCCTTATTGGGTGTAAACTGGTAAAGTGCAGATTGTTTGTATTCCAACAGGGTTTGTTGTCTTTTCATTTCCCATGCAGGAAAAATGTTGGCATGGTTAGATTTCCGACGAGATATTACAGTACAAGTATTTATTAGGTATATTCAGCTGTTAAGCTTTCATTAAAATTACTGCAATGAAATTGGTTCCTGTAATACTGGAAAGAGGCATTATGACTAGCTGCCAGTTGTCTTTTCTCTTATTCCACCATTATTCTTGAGCCCTTGGCTCAGGTTATTTGATTCTGGAATGTCAAGTAAAGGATTTATTTTTCCATCCGTCAGCTTATACTCTGTGTGCTCTTGGATGGCATTCTGCTAATATAGCCTGGTTGCACAGTAATTCACCTTATAATCCATTGTATCAACATGGACTGTCCAATGTCCAAGCTCACAGTAAGATGGCTGATACTTTATGCAGTATACTGTCCTGAATGCACACTCTTCTAAAGTACTCCCCTAGGGGCCAAGGGCTCTGGACTGAGAGCTCCTTACAATTTCAACAAGGTATTTTCCAATATCTTCTTTACCTTGAGAGAGGAAGAAAATATTCAGAAATACCACCTACTGCCCTCTAGCCTGCCCAAATGTTCCCTATATGCAGCATTGAGGCATGTTACCGGGCAGAGAGAAAAAGTTTGTACTGTCTGTGCTTGTACAAGAGGATTGCATTCTCCTGAGCACCTTCAGCAAACACACTAGAATTTTTATTTATTTTGTGAAGATGATGCACATGGAAGGGAGACACTAAAGCAGAAACAGAGACAAAGCATGTTTCTTATGCAAGGCAGTATGGCCTGGCAGATAGCGCACTGGACTGGAACTCAGGTAGACTCTATACTATTCCCAGCTTGGCCACTGGCCTGCAGGGTAATGTTGGGCAAGTCACTTTACTTCTCTTTGCCCTAGTTTTCCTCTTGTATATAGTGGGGATAATGACATCTCCTTTATAAAGCACTCCGAGCTCTACAGATTGAAAAGTGATAAGAATTAGATATTATTATATACCTCTGTCAAATCATTTCATTGGTGACCTCCTACACTCCATTATTACAGATATAGACCTGTCCTGAATAAACCTACCAATCCTGGGCTTGAATCATGTAGCATGACATTCACCCGTGCACAGAGAGCCAGCAGAAGCCCCAAGCAGCTCTAAGGCTGTAGGTGCATAGGCCTTCTGCCCTGGGGAATAACTGTATCTTCACCAGTCCTTATTCAGTTACATGCCATGGGAAATTTTGCCTGAGGAGGGATTGTTAGGAGCTGCATGTAAAGAGTTTGACACAAGAAGCTATTTGTAGCGCACAAGTTTTATTGGTCCTACAAAACTCAGGAATAATGCTGTGTATTCTTGAGCACCATCTACTGGCAATGTATGCATTACCCAGCTATTTACATGTATACAGACAATTCTGTTTTATAGAGAACTCCTCAATAAGGATCTCTTGATTTGAGCTTTGTTGAACAGGCCTAAATCATATGGCTGTCTTTACTATATGAACAACTGTCCAACTGTGGATAAGACTGAGCTCCTGAACATCTAATTTAAGTAGGGTGACCATATTTCCCTATGTGGAATATGGGACACCTGGTAAAATTACTCATATTCAAGTGAGTTCAACGGTAATCAATCAGAGCTATGCAGTACAAATGTTCAAATTAACATCAGGTTGACTAAGCCCCCTTTAAAAAGAAATACTGTGTAGTTAGATGCTTTTTATTTACCTTCTTATCTTTAAGGCTTCAGGATTCACATAGGGAGGGCTGACACACACACTCCTCTCCCCCGCCCCCCACACACACACGGGGAGAAGTGACACACACACATTCCTGTACACACCTCTCACACAGTGGGGATAACCAGCTGACCCAACTCTCCCTGCCAAGCACTTGCTGCCCTCCATGCCTGACTGGGCCCCCAGTACTGACCCACCTCTCCTGGTACCTGGTGCCATGTCTTCCTGAGGCAACATTGGGTGGGGGACACTCAGGGTCACATTCCCCTCATCCCAGATTTCTGCCAGGATTCACACCAGAATGTGGCCAGCGGCAGCCTTTTGGCACTGTGTGGGAGGGAAGGGACTGGAGCTGATTCCAGCTGCAGGGGAGGAGGAGACGGGGAAGGGATGACCCGGCCTGTGTCTTTGCAGAGCAACTCATCTCTTCTTCTTTGTTCCCCCAGTGCCCCCCCCCGCACCCCATAAGTTGAAGCAGCTTGTCCCTTCCTGCCCGCACAGTGTCAAAAGGCACTAATACCTAACTAACACCTCCAGGCTGCTGCTGGCCATGGACATAATCCAGCTGCCTCCTGTCCCACCCCCCAGCTACAGCACAGGCAGGAAGGAGTTAAGCCCTAAGGACACTTTGTGCACCAGGGCCCAGGGAACCTGACTGCAGGGGCATCAGTGAACCTGGCCAGAGAGGTGGCTCAGCAGGGGAGGTTCCTAGGGGATGGAGAAGCCCTGCAGTGTGGGGAAGGGTGCGGGGGTGAAGAGGGTTCTAAGCTCCTGCCCCGGGGGCTGCTCTGCAGCCTGCAGGTTCGGGGCATGAACAGGCTGGAAATCGCTTCCCTCCCCCTGCCGCCCCAAGAGCTTAGCTGAGGGGCGGAGAGGCTTCCCTGTGCCCACAGTACATGGGGCTTTGGCACATGCAGGCCTCAGATCCTCCTAGCCAGGGCCCAGGGCTGGAGAGAGTCTTGGGCTTTCCGGGGGCTGCTGGCCCAGCCAGAGGCAGTGGGGGAAGGAAGGAGCCTCACAGCCAGGCTGTTGGTGAACTGAGCGCTCTGACCAGGGGCTGGTTCCCTGCACAGTGCTGGGAGTGGGACACACCCCACAGTGGGGATATGAAGGAGCAGTGGAGCTGGGGGGCTGAAGGTGAAAAGCAGGGAGAGGACAGTGAGAGGGGGAGCACATAAAGGGCTGGTGATGGGCAGCAGAGGCGACATGTAACCGGCTGCTGCCTGGCACCTGCCTGTACTCCCCAGCCACCACAGTGCACAGCCTGTGCCACCTGAAAATGGGATGTGAGGATGGAGCTCTACTGGCCAAGAGTCAGGACGCAGCAGGGGCTGCACTGTCGGACCAGCAGGGAGAGCAGTCATTCCCGCAGGCTGCAGCTTTGCCTTGCCACCAGCCTGGCACACCCACTCCCATCGTTGGTCACTGGACCCCACCACTCACTGCTGGTGGGAGGTGGCTGGCAAACAGGGATCTGGCCAGCAGCAGGACTTGCCAGTACTGATGGGGAGGAGAGAGAAAATACAAGACAATTTGCCCATTTTTAAGAAAAAGTTGGGACACCTGCAGGAGGACATAAATACAGGACTATCCCTTTCTAAATGGAATATCTAGTCACCCGAAATTTAAGGCAGATTTGAACTCCAGTCTCCAGTGATGAAAGGCTAATATATTAACTCATTGTATCACTTACCACTAAGTCCCCAATCCTGCAACTGGATCCATGCATGCAGACCACTGCACCCTGCAAGAGCCTTCAGTAGGGCTCTGTATGGATGAATGGGTCTTGCAGATCCTGCTGCAGGATTGGGGTCAAGAACTTTTTTGTGCCATTCAAAAGCAAGTTTGTATACCAGGAAATTCCAGGCACTGACCAAACCTTGTCTTGAGACAAGCTGCCTTCAGTTCTGTGAAGATCCCAATAAATACAGGACTGAATGTTCCACTGAGGCACAGTGCTAAACTGATACACTGCTCTATGCTCCTGTGACAGTTGGTTATTAGCTATGGTTGTTCAGATGTTGCCAAGACTGTGGCTGAAGTGCTGATTAACCCAAAAAACAGTTGATGCCCAGGACATATGCATGAAATGATCCAAATTTTATGGGTGGCAAGGGAGAGTTTGTGTGAAACTTACACTATTCAACTAAAAGTAGTGTTTTTGTGTGGCGGAGACATTACTCAACTGCTCTAATTCACAGCAGTGATGTCAAGCCGAGGAGTTACAACATTTTTAGGCTGTTCCATAGTTGAAGCTGCCCTTTTAGCAACTTCAAGAGAAGGTGCTGTGGATTCAGGCGCTGATGCAGTCTTAAGAGTGAAGGAGAATTTAAGTGAAAAATGAAGAGGTGCAAAAAGCAAGGCTCCAAAACAATTCAGATCCAGTCTCAATCAAACTGAAATACGAGGTTATATTGCCATCTCGTGGTTTCTGGAGATAGCATAACTCAAAAGAGTTACCCGGTTCTCAAAACCGCAGCATAACCTTGCAGGGATCTCTGCCAGTTTATTCTTTCTGTAATATATTACACCCTTAAATTCACAGACATAATATTTTTTGCTGAAACAGGGTCACATGACAACGTTTTTCACTATTGTTATCCTACTCGTGCTATTGCTAAATGTATTAACTAGCGAGACACCGGCTAGGACACAGTGACATGACCTTGTAACATATGATAAGCAAGCCTCATGACTCAAGAACAACACTGATGCCGCAGCATTTTTAATCAGAAGATTGTTTTTACCCTTATCTTTTCAGATGTTTAAGCTTATTCCACCCTCTGTACACTATTTGGGGTACATTTCCTTCCTCTTCTGCTGCTTTTAGGCCCTTCAACATACTACAGAGCACATAAATTGGGTGTGGGGGCAGGGGAGAGAAGGGAGCTGGGACAAAAGCAAATATTTAAAACACACCTAGGGACACCTAGACTTGTCCCCAATGTTCTGAATAAAGAAAATGTGAGGTACCGACATTAACATTGAGACAATTCTCTGTTACGCTTACCCAACAGGGTTGCTGTAGTTCCTACTAGATTGCTAATACTGGTTGTGAGGGGCATATTTTATAATCAGAGAGTAACTGAAGTTACACATAGAATTGTATTAGTTAAATATGATTACTTAATTCTGTGCAAATCTTTTGTCGCAGCCCTGCAGCTCTTCTCATGTATTTCCATGATACAGTCATATAGATTAACAAATGTTAAGACCAGAAGGGACTATTACAATAGTCTAATTTGTTCTCCTGTATAACACATGCTGTAGAATTACACACAGCAATTTCTGCATCAAGCCACAACTTTTGGTTGAGCTATGACATATTTTATAGAGAGATATTCACTTTTAATTTAAGACTTCAGGTGTTCAAGAATCTACCCCATCCTTTGGTAAATTGATCCAAAGGTTAATCACCCTCATTCTTAAAAATTTGCACTTTATTTCCAGTTTGAATTTGCCTGGCTTCATTTTCCAGCCATTGGATCTTTTTATGCTTTTTTTCTCCTAAAGTAAATGACATCTTAGTCAGAAATCTCCTCAGCATATATGTACAACCTAGGGCCATCAGACATATTTAGCGAAACTAAATATGTAGCTACATAAATATAGTAAAAGTATTTGTTCCTAAAATCTATCCAGCTCCCTTTAATTGCTTTGGAAGTGTTAACATCTTTTAAAGTGACCTTTTATTCCTCTTTAACAATGTTAACTTATCCATGTAAGTACATTTGTAATTAGAATCCAGTCATCCTCTTTAATTCACAACAATGTATCCTGGCTTCACTCCATTGCCTGCTCCTCATAAGTAGTGATGAGCTGCCAAAATCTTAACAACCAGTTCCGTACTGGGTCTTTAGCGGCATTTGGGCGGCGGGTCCTTCACTCGCTCTGGGTCTTCAGCCACTGAGGACCCAGAGCGAATGAAGGACCCGCCACCGAAGTGCCGCTGAAGACTCGGAATGCTGCCCGGTCAATACAAGCCCAACATGTTTTATTACATGTTTTTTTTCAGTATCCCTGCCGGGGCCCTGTCGAAATTGTTCGAATCGGGCCCTGCACTTCCTAAAACCAGCCCTGCACATCAGGGTTGCAAAATTGTGTTGGGGCCCAGGTAGGGAAGGCTGTGCCTCCCAGAACAGCCTGTCCCCCCCAATCCAACCCCCACCCACGTTCTGCCCCCCGACTAGCTCCCTCAGAACCCACAACCCATCAACTCCCCCTGTTCCTTGTCCCCTGAACACCCCCCTCCTGAGACCCCCCCATCCTGACTGCCCCCCCAGGACTCCATTCCCTACCCAACTCACCCTGCTCCCAGTCCCCTGACTGCCCCGACCCCACCCACCACCACCCTGACAGATCCCCAGAACTCGCACATTTACCCAACCCCCCCATTCCCCATCCCCTGACTGCCCCCCCAGAGCCTCCTCCCCCTCCAACCACTCCCTGTCCCTTATCCAACCCCTTCCTCCCAGCCCCAGCCCAGCCCCCTTACCATGCTGCTCAGGACAGTGTGTATGGATGCCATGCAGCCAGCTGAAGCTGCAAAGCTGCCCAGGAGCAGTCCAGAGCACTGGCACCAGGCTCTGGGAGAAGGCGGGGGAGGGGCCAGGGGAGCCTCCTTTGGCGGGGGCTCAGGCGGGCCGGACAGGACGGTCCTGTGGGCTGAATGTGGCCCATGGGCCGGTGTAACAACAGAAAAACCTCCCTCTCCCAATTGCCCACCCTGTTAGCAACTGGTTCTAAACCCGCTTCTAAATTTAACCAGTTCGCGCGAACCTGAGTGAACCGGCTCCAGTTCACTATTGCTCATAAGTATCCCCAGGCTCAAACCAATCATTTAGCACTCCTTTCCCCACCCATATTCTCCCACTGCAAAAATGAGATCTTAACTTTCTCATTGTTTGCCCTTCTTTCTAGTTCTCCTGACCTCTCTTCCCAGTCACCACTAATTCTTCTTAAGAGCATGTGCTCTTCCCCCTTTCCCTCTACAAATTCTCTTTACACTCTCATTTCTTCTCAGTCTGAATAACCTCCAGTTCTTCTACCCCTCACAAAGTGCTTTTCTAGCAGTTCCCCACAATTCTTCTTCATCCCCATTTCTCTACACCTACAGGTATATACTCTCACCTGTTAGACTAGGGCTAGTTAGACAGGCAGAATTGCAGGGTTGCAATGCATGGATGAGATGATGATATTTGGAGGAACAGAATTATCAGACACATGGGTGAACATGATATGTTGGGGAAGAGTCAACATGGCTTTTGTAAAGGGAAATCACGCCTCATCGATCTATTAGAATTCTTTGAGGGTGTCAACAAGCATGTGGACAAGGGAAATCCAATGGCTATAGTGTACTTGGACATTCAGAAAGCCTATGACAAGGTCTATCACCAAAGAGTCTTAAGCAAAGTAAGCAGTCATGGGGTAAGAGGGAAGGTGCTCTCATGGATCAGTAACTAGTTAAAAGATAGAAAACAAAGGGTATGAATAACTAGTCAGTTTTCACAGCGGAGAAAGGGTCGCTCAAGGATCTGTACTGGGATCAGTGCTTTTCAACATATTCATAAATGTTCTGGAAAAAAGAGGTAAACAATGAGATGGTAAAGTTTTCAGATGATACAAAATGACTCAAGATAGTTAAGTCCAAAGCAGACTGCAAAGAATTACAGAGGGATCTCACTAAACTGGGTGACTGGGCAACAAAATGGCAGATGAAATTCAGAGTTGATAAATGCAAAGTAATGCACATTAGAAAACATAATCCCAACTATGCATACAAAATGATGGGGGTCTAAATTAGCTGGTACCACTCAAGAAAGAGATCTTGGAGTTATTGTGAATAATTCTCTGAAAACATCTGCTCTATGTGCAGCGGCAGTCAAAATAGCTAACAGAATGTTAGGAACCATTAGTAAAGGGATAGAAAATACCATAGTACTGCTCTACTGGGTGAAGTTCTGGTTTTCCCTTCTCAAAAAAGATATATTACAATTGGAAAAGGTACCAAGAAGGACAACAAAAATGATTAGGGATATGGAACAGCTTCCATATGAAGTGAGATTAAAAAGACTGGGACTGTTCATTTTAGAAAAGAGATGACTGGGGAGGGAGGGGGAATATGGCTGAGGACTATAAAGTCATGAATGGTGTGGAAAAAGTGAATAGGGAAGTGTTATTTACTCCCTTCACATAACACAAGAACCAGAGGTCACCCAATGAAATTAATAGGCAGCAGGTTTAAAACAAACATAAGGAAGTAGTTCTGCACACAACACAGGGTCAACTCATTGCCACAGGATGTTGTGAAGGTCAAAAGTATAAGTGGGTTCAAAAAAGAATTTCATAAGTTCATGGAGGATAGGTCCACCAATGGCTATTAGCCCACAAAATCTGGGATGTGACCCCATGCTCTGGGTGCACCTAAATCTCTGTTTGCTAGAAGCTGGGACTGAATGACAGGGGATTGGTCACCCATCAATTACCCTGTTCTGTTCTTTCCCTCTGAGGCATGGAGCACTGGTCACTGTTGGAAGACAGGATACTGGGCTAGATGGCCCATGGGTCTGATCCAGTATGGCCATTCTTATGTTCATCACTGCTGTTAACTCCCCATGCTTTGTTCAGAAGATTATCAGACCAACATGCCAAAGCCTAATACTTATATCAAAATTTTAAACAAAATAATTGTATCAATCTCAATAAGTATTTATTTTCTAGGCAAACAGCTGAGGTCATAAGCAGCAAATCTGAACATACAATGTTAGACAAAACAAACATTTAATTTGATACATGCTGTTGTAAGATTCAAATGAATATCAAAATCAGTGTGGAAGGGGAGACACAGGCATAATAACTAAGCTCACTCAGCCTCCTAAATAGTTTGCACATATTCAGAAAGTTCAAGTTAGTTACATTTTGTACTTGCATGTTTATTTACATAGAGAAGGAATCACAAATTAAAGATCTTCATCTCACACTCTGACTTCAGGTTATATTCCTGGTATGGTAGGATTGGTCTTTAGTGGTATGGCAGGATTGGACCCAAATGTGTAGTACCAGAGACATTCTGGTGTCTTTTTTATTATATTAAAGTCTGTATGTTACAAGAAATGTCAACAAAACAAAACACTGATAAATCCTGCACTCCTTAGTCAGCAAACTCCCACTGACTTCAGTAATTGGACCCATTATCGGTATAATGTTATGGCTTCACTCAAGTTTCTTGTAATACAACCTGTCTATCATATTAAAAATTAACTTCCATTAGAGTTTTGCTTGCTAGGGAATGTAGTATTGGAGCCACTATCAAAAGTGATTGCCTTACCACCCCCAATATTAATAAACACTATGTAGGGCCTCATTTTGATCTTACCTACATTGGTGTAAATCAGGATTAACTATCAAAGTCAATTGAGTTACTCTGGTGTAAAAATCAGTGTGAGATCAGAATCAGGCCTGTTATTTTCATACCCATCTAGATTATTCTACACTGGAGCTACTTCCTCATGATTTCATGTTAATGTCAGACAGGTCAGGTCAACATTATTAATGCCCTTTACAAACCATTTTTTTCTCCAAACATATTTGTGTTTATAGTTACCATGAGCAAATCAAGGCCTTGTGGGACTGAGTACAGATCCCATGGATCTATCTGGGACAAAATCTGAAGTGACATAAATGATGATGTAAGTTGGTCAGTGAACAGATGTAAATGGTAAAGTAATATAACTTGCACTAACTTTGCAACGAGTGCATGTATTCTGTATCTATCTAAATTTAATTTCCTCAACACTACTAAAGTGTGAGGATGCTGAGTGGAGATGGAGAGTGGTATTTTAAACATGTAAGTTATAACTATTTAAGAGAATGTAAAAAATAGATTTGTTATTTACAACTGAATACAAAATTGTTGTTCCTTTAACAATGCAGCTTCTAGAAATATGAGGAAAAGAACTGTAAATAAATTTTAAAAAGTTTAATCCCTGATGAAGCCCTTCCTGGTATAGTAGCTCTCCCAGTGAGTGTCACTGTCAGTAATGAAATGAGTGCCTTGAAATCCTGACTCTCTATATCAAGGAGTCAGCTTCCCCACCCTGCTCCCAGCTTCCATGTCATGTAGGCGCACAAATCCAGCATGGTATTTACTTAGAAAATGTCACTAATGAGAAGTATTGGTTAATAAAGCTAGCACTAGCGGCAGATGGTTTAATACCCTCTAACTCGTATTTTGTGTGCATCCATCTAAAAGCAAGTCTGAGTAGTGGAGTATAGGTACATATGAACTCTGTGATTTGAAAACTCAGGGACATACCCTGCCATTTTTCCATGCACAGAAGTGCCAGTGAAGTCAGTGAGAGTCGCACGAGGATCAGTGTCAGGATATGGCCAGTGATGTCAAACAGACAACAGGTCAAATTCTGATCTTGGTTACAGAGGTGTGAACCTGGAGTAACTTCTCTAAATGATATAATGGAGATCAGAATTTGACCTATCAACTGCTGCCTGTACAGATAAATTCATGGAGGTTAAGTCCATTAATGGCTGTTAGCCACGATGGGGTAAGGAATGGTGTCCCTAGGCTCTGTTTGTCAGAGGTGGTGATGGATGGCAGGAGAGAGATCACTTGATCATTGCCTGTTAGGTTCACTCCCTCTGGGGCACCTGGCATTGGCCACTGCTGGTGGACAGGATACTGGGCTGCATGGACCTTTGGTCTGACCCAGTACACCCTTTCTTATGTTCTTATGTTCTTACAGTCAATGAAAGTTTCTCATTCACTGCAATGGGTGCAAAATTAGGCCAGCACTGAACCGTTCTTTTCTGATAATCACATCCATGGTGTTTGTGTGCATGTGTGTGTGTGTGTATTTGTTACATTTTAAAAGAAAAATATATATTGAGAGAAGAATTGTGAGCTTTAAGATATTTCTAACTATTAAAAAGATAAATTAATTTGACATGTGTCTAGCCGTTAGCATGCTGCAGCTCACTGTTATACACGTAATTGTTATAAGTGATCCAGTCATCTGAACACTGGTATTCTTGATTGTACTGAAGATACTGACAATAAACTGTTTCTTTCCCCAGGAAGTAAGAAGGGGAGAGTCTTTGTAAAACAGCTGCACTGAACTGATATGTCAGCTTCCTTCGGATTTTAATGATTTCCCCTGTTCTTCCATAGTTCCTCAGTGCTCTGGCCATTTTCTGATATGTCATGACCTTGCGGTTTCCCTTTCTTTCCCCCCACAGCTCTGCAAGTTTCTCTTTGTTTTTGGAAACAAACTGGAAGACACCATGGGGTTTATCCACCCACTGGATGCAGTTTGCCATAGCTGGGTCACACAGAGACTCATGAAGATATTCAAACAAGCGAAGCTTTTTTCTTCCTAGCAAAAAATAAAATGCAAGTGGTCAGAGCAAAATCTAGGTCAAGGTAGTACCCAGTCATAGATTAAAAGGCCAGTATAACAGGAGCAGTAGAAGACCAGCAATGGATTTAATGGAGCTATAGTTTTGAGATATAGCCAGACTGTAGCAATGGGGATTTGATCATTACAAGATTGATAGTGGAGTATATGGTGACCATAAATAACATTCGGCACTTTGGTAGCTGGTCTCAAAAGTGGCAAATTTAACAAGACATTTAGACAGACTTCTAATGAATGCTGGGGGGAGCCCATAGTCAAGATACATATTAGAACCAATGCCATGGAGCAATGCAGGAAAGAGTTTCTGAATGGAACCAGTCAGAATATTTAGGTAAAAGGAATGGGTTTTTTTGTTGTTGTGGTGGTTGCTGAAATATGCTGTTTTGTCAAGGCCAAAACAATTTAGGTTCAACGAATCGATTCTGACCAATCGGGAAGGTTTCTGAGGTCCAGGATGGACTTGCTGGTCAATTATAGAGAGAGATCTGAATCAAAACCCTGACCTTTTTGATCACAAAATAGGCAATTGACACAATTCCATTTCACAAAAATGTTTGAAAGCTTTTGTTTTCATTCCAAGGTAGAACTAAAACAAATTTTAATACCTCAAAAGTTGTCGTGAAACAGAATTGTCATCCTCCAGCCACCTCTGGTTCTGGAGGCTTAAGGTAGATTACTAGGAAACAGGCTTAACTCCAGGGCTTTAAAGTTGCTTTTGTCTGAAGTGTTTCTAGTTCCATGCTCAGAGCCAGCCAGCCAGGGGATGAGAAGCCAGTGTAAAGAGGTGGGACTTAGGGCAGGTCTACAATAAAAGTGCTACAGCAGCTGCAGCAGTGTGGCGCATCTGGTGAAGATGCTCTCTGCCAACGGGGCAGTGCTCTCCCATTGTCATAATTACTCCATCTCCTTGAGATGCGGGAGCTATGTTGTTGGGAGTGTGTCTCCAGCCAACATAGCACAGGTGTGGACAGAGCTTAGGTTGCTGTAACTTGAGTCGCTCGGGTGGTGGTGTCTTTTTCACACCCCTGAGGGATGTAAGTTAGATCGACTTAAGCAGTAATATGGACCTGCCCTTAATTTTATTGAACACAGGGGGAAAATTGGGGGAAGGGAGAGTCTATGCAGAAGTTCCACTGTAACCAAAGTGGAAGCAGACTGCTGGCACCTAAAGCTAATATGATTTGGGGTGACTGTTTTAAACTAGGAGGGGGGAAGCTGACAGTTGCTCAGGAGCACTTAGTCCAGACCAAGACATCTGCTAGGGATGACAGTAACCCTGCATCTGGTAAAAAAGAATAGGACAGCTGTACTGGAGGAGGAACCACTTGAGCTCAGGGGTACTTTCCAGAAAAATAACAGGATGTCAGACTAAGGAGTTAATTAAAAATAGGCATACAGCTATGTAGCCTATAGGACCCATATTATCTAAACAACATTATTAACCTCCCTAAAATCAGGCAACAGCTAGAAACAAATACTCTGCTACCACAATGAAAAGTTTAAAAGCAAAAATAAGTGAACTAGAATGCCTGGCAATGGAAGAGGGCCCCGACAAAGTGGGTATTCACCCACGAAAGCTCATGCTCCAATACTTCTGTTAGTCTATAAGGTGCCACAGGACTCTTTGCTGTTTTTCCAGGACATAATAGGCACTTCTGAAACTTGGTAGAATGACAAAAGTCAAGGCACCCTGGCTAGAAACTATACAGGAAGTTGCAGCAGTAGCACTATCATTAACAGAGTTCATATAATAAAGTTAAAATTTTGGAGTGGAAAATCAGTATGGATACAAATCCCAAGTCAGAATACAAATATACTAGTAGGGTGTATAGTTCTGGTCTCCTGACCAGCAGAAGGATATTGAGTATACAGGGTTGAAAGAGAGCAAACAGGCAACTTTAGTCTAATAAAAGAATAATAATCAAATGTATCTGCAACTAACAACATGTTAAATGGTCAAGTATTGCATTAGGATAAGTTTTAGAAAGGCAATATTTCCATATTTTTAGTGATTGCTTCTTGGAATAGTGAGCTCTAGTGCGCGCAGGAGAGGCTATTATTGACTTAGTCCCAAAGAGTTTATTCAAGAAGTAACTATAGTTGAACCACTAGGTCATAGTGACCAAAGTATAATCAAGTTTAACTTCAGTCAGCAAGGGAACATAACACAAGTTGGCACTCTGAAACTAAACATTAGAAAGGGAATTTTCAAACACAACAACAGAAAAGGGAAGCTACTCAAGAAGACCCTCAAGTCAAAAAAGGGGCATTTCATCTCAGCATGAAGGCTACTTAAGTCTACCATAGCAGAGTCACAGAAGGCATGCTTACCTCTAAACAAAAACAAGTAGAAAGGCAATGAAAACAGAGTGGTTAAATTGCAAGGTGCATGAGGTAATTCGAGCCAAACCAGATATCCTTCAGAAAATGGAAATCCAACTCTAGTGAAGTCAATAGAATGGAGCATAAACTATGGTAAAATGCACAATGAAATTTAGGAAAGCTAAAAGGGAATTTGAAGAGCAAATGGACAAAGACATAAAACAAATTAAAATTTTATTTAGGTATATCAAAAGCTTACCAGGGAACCGATGAGTGTGCCAGACCACAGGGAATAAAAGAAGTAAATAAAGTGGATAAGTGGGCATTTGCAGAGAGCTAAATGATTTCTTTGCACTGGTCTTCACCACAGATGATTTACCTTTTTTCAGATAAGGAGGTGGTATTGTCCAAGACTGAGATATCAAAAGATGTATCTATTCTTGGAAAATGACAATCTTCTGGTGGAGTAACATCTTGATATAGGGGGTTCTATAAATCAGATGGCTAGATTATTCCAGTCTTTTTGCTATCTGCCTGCAGACCTCAGGTCAGAATTAAGCCCTTTGGGAGTTGTATTCCAGTAAATATTACATCAAAAGATTAATTAAATTTCTCCTGATAATAGTAAAGGAAAGAATTGAGGAAATAATGAAAGAAGCATGATTCACCACTTCTAAAAGAAGGATATGGAGATAACACAATGTTCACAGATAGCAGAGTTTTTTCTACACACCTTTCCCTCCTTTTTGCTGGCTAGCAGTAGTATGCATCACTTGGTTTTCTGGAATATTCGACAGAGTGTGGTAAAGAGTTCCTTCAGAATATAAATCTGTTGCGCTATTCTTCAAGAAATTAAGACAACAAAGCATTACTACCAGAAAACACCATGCGAGAAAAAGAAAACTTGAAAAGAACTGGCTCACTGGATAGCCACAGGAATCCTATCATTCATTACATGACACACAGGAGATTTCCCCCCATCACTACTGTGTGTAGTACATAGTGTTAATAAAGAGTACTGTCAAACTAGGAGAAACAAGGTGAGTGAGGTAATATCTTTTATTGGACCAACTTCAGTTGGTGAGACAAGCTTTTGAACCACACAGAGCTCTTCTTGAAGTCCAGGAAAGGTATTCCTGGTGTCACAGCTAAATAACAGATTGTTATAGCAAGAGTAGTTAGCACATATTCTAAGGGACATTCAAGGTAAAGTGGTCTGTTAACACCCTCCGCAGTCATAGGACAAAAAGAGTGGTTAGTGGGTTACAGATTGTAATAAACTATAAATCTAGTGTCTCTGTTCAGTCCATGATTTTTAGGCTATATCTATACTACAGGTTATATCAGTGTAACTTCTGTCGCTCAGGGGGATGAATAAATCACACATACACACACGCTTCATACAGTACACTGACGTAGGAACTGGTGTGGACAGCACTACGACACGGAGGCTGGAGTAGGTAAGCCAACGAGAGAGCTTAGAGCGGCTACATTAGAGAGCTTTAATCAGCACAGCTGCATTACCTCTGGCTGCATTGATGCAGCTGCGCTGCTGTACACTCTCTTGTGTAGCCATGCCCTTAGTGTCCAGCAAAGTTATGAATTTAAGCTCCCAGGCTCCTCTTTGGAAAGTGTTGGGCAGGTTCCCTTTAAGGATGAGGACTGATAGGTCAGACATAAAGTGATCGCTTTGATGGAACCAAGCTACCCGTGACTCTCACCAGGTCTTTCTGCTGTGGAGGGGACTCTGTGGGGAAGGCAATGCAGCCTAGAGCCTATCAGCATACTAAGAAGCAGACCATGGAGTAAGGGTGATGTTTTCTTTCAGTACTTGGAAGACTACTCTAATTAAAAATGGAGAAGGTCTTGCAGGCTAGAGTTGTACCAAAGGGCCCAAACCCTAACCCCCACCCTCCGCCACCTCCCCTCTCTAAAATTAGGCCGTTGGTGAGGCAACCACATGCACCGTACTCAGCAATCTTGTTTTCCTTCTTGTAATCCATGTCAGTCAAGAGAATCATTTAAAAACATCCCAAAATGGGGAGAGACTGGACACTGGAGTTTGTTCTTCTCAGCCTGCTCCCCAAATAATATAAAGCTAACCCTTTCCCACCTTATAGGTAGTTTTGTCTGTTAGTTTGCACAGAGTTCCAGTGATCCACATTAATTGATGAACCACCATGCAAAAGACTAAGAATTACATCTCCATCAGTACCCTTTGATCTCTTCTATCCAATGGTGTCAAATAGTTAATCTTGGTGCTAAAGAGAGATCATGAAACACATTGTGCAAAGATTTTCCCATGCAGTTTAAACTGAATTACTCCTGACCAGGCACGCACCAAATTTATAATCTGCTACGGAGTGCTCCTCCTGGCTCTGCCCAGACCCCACCCCCAGTCCACCCCTTCCCCCAATGCCCCATCCCACCCTGCTTCTTCCCACCCACACTCCACCCCTGCCTTGCCTCTTCCCTGCCTATTCATGCCCCCGCCTCACCTCTTCCCACCTTGTTCTGCCCCCTCCTCCGAGTGTGCTGTGCCTTCACTCCTCCTCCCGCCCCCCCCCAGCGCCGCCTGACACCATGAAACAGCTGATCCGTGGCAGGTGGTAGGTGCTGGAAGGTGGGGGAGATGCTGATTGGCGGGTCTGCCGGAGGCAGGAGATGCTGGGGGGAGGGAAAGGTGTTGATAGGAGGGCTGCCGGTGGATGCTAAGCACCAACCATTTTGTTGGGGAGGGGAGGGATAGCTCAGTGGTTTGAGCATTGGCCTACTAAACCCAGGGTTGTGAGTTCAATCCTTGAGGGGACCATTTGGGGATTGGTCCTGCTTTGAGCAGGGGGTTGGACTAGATGATCTCCTGAGGTCCCTTCCAACCCTAATGATCTATGATTCTATGATTTTTTTCCTGTGGGTTGTCCAGCCCCAGAGCACCTATGGAGTCGGCACCTATGAGGCTGGATTTTTGTCCGGATGTGAAATATGAAGAGACAGCTTTTATTTTTATGGTTGCTTGCTACACTGTGTATTTACTTACTATTACATTTCTCCAGTTGTATAGTGGTTCCTCTGTAGGTGGTGCTGCAGAGTAGTTTGGACTTGCTCTGAGGTGAGGATGGTGGTTGATTAGGGTCTGGCAATTTTTATAATCTACTTGAGAATATGGAAAAAAAGAGAGTGAGTGAGAAAAGGGAAGAAAAGGAAATAATTTTTTTAAAAATCACCTAAATCTTCCTTCCAGGTCTACCATTTTATGTTGTCCTTCTGTGTCTGCCTTCTAGATTAGAAATTCCCCAGAGCAGGGACTCTCTTAATATTGGTGGCTTATCCAGCACCAAGCATATAGTAGTCATATACTAATAATAATAATGTCACTAGACGGTTGTTTTTTTTTAGTTTGACGTAAAACAGAATTCATGAAAAGAGGCTCATTGAGCAATATAAAATAGTTTGGATCATAAAGAAAAGGTCCATGCTCACCAAATATAATGATGAAAGCAGGGAACATCATAGAAGACTAAAACAAGTGTTAGAATTGTTAGAGAGGAAAAGAATACTTTGTACACTTTCTATGGAGATGTCCATCAGTACAGCCAAGTGGAATGAAATAATAAATAGAATTCTGTAAACATGATTTTAGGCAGTTCTATCCTATTGATCTAAAAATCTTCATAATGAAGGGCCTAGAGAATGCTACTAATCTAAATGAACTACAGGGAAAATATTCCTGTGGTGTGAGTCCTCAGGATGTTTAAAGATAGCATAAGGGAACACTGGGATGATACATCTGGAAACAATTACACACTGTTTAAATGAACAGAAGATGATTTTGAAGGGATATGCTTATTCCGTTTTGAAATGTGGGCCAATCCTGAGAAGTGCTGAGCACTGTGAGTTGCAATGCTTGGCATCTTTCTGGATTGGACCCCTATGGATTTAGACAAGATCAATACTACATATGATACAAGTTATCAACACTTGTAAGAAATTATATATAATAGGTTCTTCAGCCAATGCAAATCAGCATGGAATGGAGTTACATTGATAAAAACCAGCTGAGGATCTGGCCCAATGTATATATTACTATCTATGTATTAGACCAGTGGTGACCAATCTGAGTCTGAAAAGGAGCCAGAATTTACTAATGTACATTGCCAAAGAGCCACAGTAATACATCAGCCGCCCCCCTACCAGCTCCCCCACCCTGCTCCCAGCACCTCCAACCACTGGCATCCCTGCCGATCAGCACCTCCACCTCCCTCCCTGCACCTCCCGATCAGCTGTTTTGTGGCTGGGTGGGGGGAGTGAGGGCACTGCAGGCTCCGGGGAGGGGGCAGGAAGGGGTGGAGTGGGGGTAGGGCCTGTGGCAGAGCCAGGGTTTGAGCAGTGAGCATAACCTGGCACATTGGAAAGTTGGCGCCTGTAGCTCCAGCCCCAGAGTCGGTGCCTATACAAGCAGCCGCATATTAACTTCTGAAAAGCTGCTTGTGGCTCTGGAACCCCAGGTTGGCCACCCCTGTATTAGACTATAATAGTTAACATGTCAAATAATAATATATGCCTCTTGGGAGAAAACTGTCAATGGCAGTTTGGCAGTTTTGCCACTGATTCAATGGGACCAGGATTTAACACTTTGTCTTCCTGTGTCCCCATATCTATTCATTATGTAAAATTAACAAACAAAAACTAGAAAATAGCTCAAGTTGTACTGTATTTTGATTCAAAAGACCTCTCTATATTGCAAATCTCAATTGACAACCTGCCACTGTTTCAAGTTTTTAAAAGCTATCATGTTTACACTTAAAACCTATAAAATCACAATTTTCTAAAAAAGATTATCCAGAACTTAAGTTACTATATATGCACAAAAATGTTTATCTTAATTTGTATTTAATGGATCCATCTTAATGTAAATTCAGTGAATATAGAAATCAATTGTCCCTAAGCATTTTTTGTTTTGTTTTGTTTTTTTCTTTTTGCATTGCAAATCATTGTTGTATCAGTTCACCCACAGAATAATTTGCGGGACATTTTGCAGTTAAATACATCAGGAAAACTGATAAATGACTGCTGCACAGTAATTATGAATATTTTGACAATAAGAAACTATTATCCAAACAAAGCAGTTTAAGGTTTTTTGTGTATAAAAATTAAAAATGATAAAGTATAATGAAAATAATTATTTTTACCTGGTGAATACTGAATCTCACCATCAGAATGTTGCTGTAACACCTCTAAGGCATCTTCAAAGGCTTGACCCAATATGTCTTGGTCAGAATAATTCTGTAAGAACAATAGGTCTTTTCTGCTTGAAATCAACAAAGAACAGCTTTGATACTTCAAATTCCAAGTACTTGGAAAATCCCAAATAAATAGAACACTATAATAGATTATGCATAGAATAAACCATCCTGGAAGAATATACATTTTGCAGATACTGATAGCCTGATCCTATAACCCTTATACATGTGACTAGTTTCTGGTCTTTTGAGAAGTCTCTTTAAGATCAAGAGGACTATTAATGTGAGTATAATTACCCATGAGTGCAAATGTTTCCAGGATCATGTCTTTAATTTGCAGCAAAAGTTACAAAAGATTGTTTGATTGTTTTATAGTCTTTAATAAGAAGTATTATATCTGTAATATAATATAATTTATTAAAATAAAGTTATGAAACAATAACATGGAATTGGCTTATCATGTGACACACAAATTAGGAACTGAAGGCTACAGTATTGTAAAGCAGCATATAGGAAGCCACATTGTGGAATTTTACAAAACCACTTTTTGCCATTTGTATGGCAATTTGGTATCTTATTCAAAGTAGGGATAACAATAATTTTGCAAACTATGCAAACTCCTAAGATTTTCTAGTAGTAAATTGGAAGTTGTTCTTAATGAAAAATAAGAATAAAGGGACTGCAGACTTACCATTATTTAGATACCAAAGTTGCAATCCTGTTTAAAAGGAAACAATATTATTTTCAGGTATTTCAACAAGACAAAAATTACTTCAGTGGAATCAGTGGAGTTACTCCAGATTATTAACAGTGCAACTCAGGACAGAATGTGAAATATTTATGTAATTTACATCATTATTGATAAAAACCTATCTACATTTAGAAAGTGTACTTTGACTGAAATTTTTAATATAATTAATATTAAATTAGTTACAACATTGATTTTAGAGATTTGTCTTGGATTTTGAATTAAAAATTCCACATAATTTCTCAGTATTAAGATTTTATGGAAGTACCACGTTACTTTCACTAAAACTATTAATTCTGACATTATTATCTCACATATCTAACCTCTATATATGAACATTTTAGAGAAATTTTAAAGTGACTATATATTGCTCTTGGCATTAAATCTTGATTACCTTAACCTCTTAATTTCCCAAAGATTATTGGCCTGACTCAGCTGCAGTTATTTAAGTCTTTCTGGGTTTCAGACGTCACTGAAACAAGAATAGTTTTTTTTCCCCCCACCGTAATTTAGCATATAAATATGTATGAGTATACATAGCCATCCAGAGTAATTGTCAGTCCCTCAAGCAAATTAGGTTTTTTTATAAACAATTATGATAGATTAATTTTTAACCAGCTGAACATAGAATATATGTGATGTGCAGCATTACATATAGATGGTTCCTTACCATTTCTTTTGGCACATATAGACATATATATTTATGCAGTTTTATATAATTAGTTTTTGCTATCTTTCTGAAATGGGCCCTGTAATTTTTTTCAGTTTTAAGTGTAATGTTCAAATTACCTTAAAAATTCAATCAATCTATATTTTACCTCATGAAAAGTTTGATCCTGCTCCGTTGAAAACAGTGGAAGTTTTGGCACTGACTTCAATGGAAGTAGAATTAAGACCTACTTAAGAGAATCTGGATGAGGTATTTAAATATAAATGAGAAACAAATACTTTGTTCCTAACTGACTGTAAAGATCTGACCTGTAAAATACACTCCTGTAAACAAGTAGTGTATTTTAAAATGTATATCAAGGTACTGTCTAATTTTATAGATGTCTTTTAAACCCTTCCTGACTAAATTGTTTGTTACCATATATGTGGTTCTGAGAGTATACACAAAAAGAGTGAAATCCTGGCCCAACAACATCAATGATTGTTTTGCCATTGATTTCAATGAGATCAGGATTTCTCCTCAATGTCCTGTCTCTATAACATACACAGGAAGGACAAAGTTGCTCTTTGGTATAAAACTATTGATTTTGATTTCAGAGATAACTTAAGACAGATTTTGGCCCTGGTATTTGTTGCATACTGAGCTTTAGAATTTAATTTAAAGGCTTGATTCTGCATTGCTGAAACCCATGGGAGTTCTTATTTAAAACCACCATTCCTGGCATTTTAATTAAAATACATTTCTTAAAATGAGCTGTTTTATCCCACCAAAAGTCTAGACTAGTAAGTGGTAAAGTTGATTACATTGCTACAATAATTGATGGCTTACATAGCCTAACAAGGTAAAGTACTGGTAACCGCTGAATGACTGTACCATTTGCAGAGCTGAAAATAGAGAAAGAGAGAGAAAAATAATCTGAACACTTACCTAGGATAGAAACTTCACATACAACACAAAGAACCAGTTATATAAATAATGAAGGACTGAATTATTACAGCAATAGGCTGGCAGAAAGTTTGCATTAAATAGCTGATTTTGGGGAAGTGCTTCAACTAGGGGTTTTTGTTTTGTTTTTGAGCAAAGGTGCAGCACAGTGCCATCATAGTTTCTAATTTTGCGTAGGGCAATAGATAGAATGACTATGTGCTGCAGAATGTTTTTTTCCAAAATAGTAGCAATTTACTTTGGAATAAAGTAAAGTGTTTAAACTGTTGCTTAAAACAAGCAAAATTATAAGCAATTAAAACTGAATCTGTGTGACTGTGGAACAACCTTGTAAAATTGTCATGAAAATGTTACAGCCCAGATACAAAATTTGCTTGCCTTCCCTTTGCCATGATGGTTAGGGTGAGGTGTTGGAGTGGAAAGAGAAGTGAATATTGTCCCAGCCATACTGGAAGAAAGACAGGAGGCAATGGATGTGGTTTAATTAGCCCACAACCTTATTCACTTAAAATACCTGATAATAAATTATACAGTGCAGGTCATAATTTCCTTAATTGTTTCCTCCAATTTGGGATGGCTGCTCTCAGCCCTTCCCCTTCCCAACCTGGTCCCAGCCAACCTGTTGCTGTGATCCTGCTGCCATCCCCTTGTATGAGGTTTAAGGTGTCTGGAAAAAGAGGGGGGTTGGCTCCCTGTTGTACCAGATGTTAGGAGTACTGAGCCCCCTTTCCCCTGCTTCCTTAAGGGAGGCTTTTCTCTACATCCTCATCCAATCTATTTTATCCAATAACCTTCCATAACTAGTACTTGTATTCGACATCTGTCACAGCAATGTGCCAACAATTAGCTTGGATGTCTCCCCCACCGTCTGCCAGATTCACCAATATTTACCAATACCTTCCCTACCCTCAGACAAAAATACATCTGCTCCCCAGTCAGATGGGTGTGCCCCCATCCATCCTGAATAACTGGTGACCAATAGATATGTGCAGATGAGTAATTACCAATTCCTCTGGATCACACTTGAATTTATACATCTCCCAATTTATGTGCCCCCTGGCCTTATCATGAAGGCTTTGTGGCTCCATGCCATAGCCTTTACTGCCACATTTCAGACCAAATAATTGTCATAATAACCCAGGAAAAAATCCTGGATCTGCCTCAAATCCTTCTTAACTTTGATTATCAAGTCAACTTGCTGACATGCTCCTACCCTTTGAGCATTGGCCTGGGAGTCCAATCCTTGAGGGGGCCATTTAGGGATCTGGGGCAAAAATCTGTCTGGGGATTGGTCCTGCTTTAAGCAGGGCAATGGACTAGGTGACCTTCTGAGGTCCCTTCCAACCCTGATATTCTACGAGGTGAAAAATAATCATATCTCAGTCCAGATCCACAAAGGTATTTAGGCTTCTAACTTCCACTGATTTCAATGGAAGTTAGGAGCCTAAATACCTTTGTAGATCTAGGCCCTGGTGTCTGCAGCCATGGTAACACATTTTACTCATCCATCAATCTTCCCTGAGAGGGTGACCTTCTAGGATTTTGCTAGTAGAATTTTAGAATTTGCTAGTAGAGTCTAACAATTGTGCCCAACTATCTTTCCCCAGCAATGGGCCAGATCCTCAGCTGGTATAAATCATCATAGTTACATTGTTTTCAATGCAGTTTTGCCATTTTACACCAGCTGACAATCTGGCTTAATGTATAAATTTAGAAGAAGCTTCTAAGATATAGAAAGATCTAAATCAAAATTCTTGCTCGGTACAGTCCAGAGCTCCTGATTTTTGGGAAAGTTCCTCTTCTCACCGGGATCTAGGTAGCTAACTTTTCAGAAGCAGACCAATCTATTTTGGCATGTTTTCCAAAATGACCTCAATTGCATGCCATGCAGTGCTGTAAAATAGTACTCACCCACATGAGCCAAGCACCGTCTTTAACAAGTTCAATGTAAAGCTCACATAAATATTTTAACTATCAATTAGTAACACTACACATGACTCTGAACTGTGAGTATAACTGATTTGCGGACAAAAATATCTGTGGGTGCCAAATACAAGGGCAATTTTGCAAAACTAGGCCCTAAACCTTCAAGATATCTGACATGTTTTCCTAGAAAAATACAGTACAGCAATAGTTCAGTGTTGGAGTTTTAAACCTAGAGTTTCATTTTACAAATTATTCTGATCTGACCTGTGTTTTTAAAGGAAAATGAACCGCAAGAAATGTTCGTAAAATTGTGAATCATAACTCGGTGTGTGATGTGGGACTAAAGCTGATTAAGCAATTAGCTTCCTGTTCATCTGCTCAACTTTACGAAGTAGTTAAACTTACACTTTTGCTCTGTAATGTGAGACTAAAACAAGTTCTATAGTTTACTCCTTTCTTGCAACAGAAACATAATGACAAATCTTTTTAATTGTATCAGATTTTTAAAATAAGAATGAGCTCCAAAATATGTAGAAGAAATTTGCCATATTTGTACTTGTTTATATAGCATTAATCCAAAACTCTACAGGCAGATTCTGACCTCAGTTACACCACAGCAAACTCTGAAAAAACAATGTTTAAATTAATGAAGTTAGACCAATGTAACTGACATTAGAATCTGGCCCCACGGGTGCTGGAACAATGTATATAGTAGGAATGCTGAGAGCCATTGAATCAAACTGTAAATCCTGTGTATGATGGAAACTACTTCAAGGCAGGGGGTTGTGGCAGCACCCCCAGCACCTCTAGTTTCAGCACCTGTGCCCAAATTCTTGCTGTGTTTCTATCAGCTAGAAGTGCTTGTTGACAGATAAGTGATGCATTACTGCAGAAAATATTGTGGCCTGCTCTTGTGTCTAAGTCTGCATTCAGATTGTTATTATTCCATATCACAATTACCCCTGTGTTGTTCATTTTGGCCATGGACTTGTAGTGAAATTGAGAGAGGGTCAAAGATAGAGGTTTACAATGTTAGTCCATAAAAATTAATCTCTCTCTTAAATTAAGTTGCCTGATCAGTGTCATCTCATTAACGATACTAGGTCATATTGTAAAGAAGGTGAATAACACTCATTTTCTGTTTTCATATAGGATGGAAAACACCATAGCATGATCATAAATGCAGCTCTTGTTTTGTATGGTGGACTTAAACTCCCTAATTTATTTGTATAATAGCACTTTTAATCTTCTACATGTTTGAGCTGCCGGTAAGGACTTAATCTTACTCCTTTTGAAGTTTATTGGAGTTTTGGATTTGTAATGTAAAAAGTGTCTCAAACTCTGTGCTTCAGCTAATATTGTATGTCATTATTAAAAAGAATATATCACAAGAAAACTGGAGTACTAGCATTCACAATACTCAGAAAGCTTGTCTAGACCAACATGCCAGTCTCAGCCAGGTCAAACGTATCCATGGGCTGTATTGTAGTCTCACACGATTGTATGAGTATATTGCCAAACATACTGGCTGGAGGCAAAAGAGACATGAGTTCTTTGGAAGATAGCAGGTATGAAGTGCAAAGATTTTAACATAGATGAAGAAGTTGTAAGGAGAGTAGGATGGGAAGTCCGGGTATGGGATTGGCTGCAATCAAAAATATTATGATGGTGGGGACACTGTAGAAGACAAACAGATGACAGAATTCCAAAGAAAATAATGCAAATGCAGCCAAGGTCAGTCAGGCCTAGAGGCTGACCACCAGCTAGGTGTCAGGACATTGTGCACAGGGGCATGACCAGGCTGGGCTTAATGGAGGAACAAGTTACAGACAGGAATGAAAGGTGATGCTGCAGTGCTCTCTTTATCTGTAAAGATGCTTTGGGATGAACAGATTATTGACCAACAGTCAGCATGAAATGTGACTGTAACAAACATACATATTTACATGAACTGTGAATGTCCTTTTATCATAGATAAATATAACATCTGAACATTTTCTAAGAAATATATTTCTGTGCATCTATAATGTGTCATTGTATTAGGTATAAATACTCATGTGAATATGGCAATTGTTATTACCCTATAATATATCTATATCTCCATTTTACATGTGCCTTCACATAGAATTTGCTTGGAGTGCACATCAGTTAACTGAATGTGCTTTCAATCTTTGCAAGTCTAAAGACCTTTGAAAACAAAAACTTCTAAAATACTGGACTGGTAGGGAAATTGTAAATTCAAAGGATGACTTCTTTCTTTTGCATCACTGAGGAAATTATATTAGAACAGCCTTAGATTTTCTAAAGTCTCTTGTTCTATAGAGGTAAATATTTAGGGCCATTATTAAATAGAAGTGTTCAAGTTGCACTTGAAAAATATGCCTATGTGAATACAGAGGTGACTAGGTAGGCAAAATATGCAGTTGCACATGGAAAACAGGTACTTGCATGCATAAGATGGGAATTGCCTGCACAATGTCCTGAGTGGCAATTGAAGCGGTATATTTTGCATGTGAAGTTATCTGTTTGCACGCAGCACGTACCCATTGTATACACAACTTAGACTAATTTTCTGAACATTAGGCCCTTAAAGCTCTCCTCAGGCTTGCTAATAACAATTAACAATAATGCTTAGCACCTGCCTAGTGCTTTTTTATTACTATATCTCAATGTAGTTTACAAAGGTGAGTAAATAACATTATCATCATTTTACAGAAGAGATAAATGAGGTATATAGAAAGAAAATGAACTACCCAAGGAAGAGCTGGGAATAGCATTCAATTATCCTGACTTCCAGTTCTAGATCCTGTCTGTTGGATCACAGTGCCTCAGTCTGTGCCAAATTCTCTCTCCCTTTGGTTTCTGACGGTAAAATTATCACACTGGTTATACACTGCAAAAAAAATCCATATCAGCAAGTCTCAGAGCCTGGACCAAGCGCCTCAGGCTTGGGAGGTCCGTGCTACAGGCTTAACATAACAGTGTAGACATTTCCACTCTGGTTGGGCTCTGAGACCCACCCCCCTCGCAGGGTTTCAGAACCTGGGCTCCAGCCTCGCGAGAACATCTACACTGCTATGTTTAACCCTGTAGCATGAGCCCTGCAAGCCTGAGCCAGTTGATCTGGGGTCTGAGACTCGATACTGCAGGGTTTTTTTGCAGAGATACCCTATGTCTCCCAAGGTTAATGGAGTTCTCCTCAGAGTGAATTGAGGGGACATGTGCAGAACTAGCTGTCTCTGTGGAGAAACAAGCATTGTTCTTTTTAGAGTTGGGATCTTATTGTCCTCACCTTTGGCTGAGGAGATCTGGCTACCATCAGGCTCCCCAACAAATCTCTGCTATGGCTGAGCCTGGCAGTACACATCAACCACCTCGTGTATTTTGTGTACAAAGGAACTGAATGTGTCAGTTATGATTTTTGCATCAGATGGGAAGAGTGGATTCCAGTAATGAGTCTGAAAATGAGAACAAGCTATTCAAATCTTAATGCCTCAAATGACTTATAAGCCTGATATATTGAATCAAAATTTGAAAGTCAATGAGAAATGGAGACACCATAAACCTCTAGTCTTCTATTTCCTCTTTATTTTAAAAACATACTCCCAACAATAGATTCATTGTTTAGGTTTCTGACGCCACTCTATCCTTTGCTTGGCTGCAAAACTGAATTCATACAGGTCGTGTATTAAAAATGTTCTTCCCTGCAATCTTTCCAAAGCTGCCTCTAACATACATTAAATATATTTTTAATTTTTTTTTGTATTACAATAGCTCTTAGAAGCCCTAGTCAGAATCAGGGCCTCACTGTCCTAGGCACTGTTCAAAAACAGAATAAAAGTCCATCCCTGCACTTTGGAGTTTACAATCTGAAATGGCAAATGTATTCTCATCAGATCTTTGTAGCATGCTCACGAATTCCAGAAGTCAGTTGAGTTGTAGTTGCCCAAACAAGAAAGAGGGATGATTTCAGATATGAAATTCAGATAATCATAGACAAACTGGTGGAAATGGAGCCTGATTGTGGAAATTGTTCTGTCATGGGGTGATGGTTTGCCCTCTGTGGAATGCCCACAAACCTAGTGATTCTTCAGGGATCTATGAGTGGTTGAGGCCACCCATACAGAGGCCCTGTGTCTCCACCTCTGCTCTGGCCCTCAGCAGGCTCCACTATGCCAGTTCCCTGGCCATGTAGCTCCACTGAAGCCTTGCTACCAGAAATCCCATTGGTTGTAGCTGTCCTCAAGGCTGCAGAGTAAAGGCAATACAATGTCTGCCTCTAGGCGGGTAATGGATGATATGCATTCCATCTTCCCGACCAGTTCCCAGCTTGTCCAGCCTCCACCCACTTCCCTTGTGTAGACTAGATCCTGGTGCACCTTTTTCCAGGTCCAGAAGGGGCTGAGGACTTTGCAGCAAGGTGGCAAACCCCTTCTCTCTCTGCATGGGGAGGGATATACACATGCCCTCCTTTATATGAAGAATAGAGGAATGATCTGGGCATGATTACTTAATGCCGAATCAGTTTGTTATTCGAACTTCAAATGAGCAGACCCAGGTTATGTTTGGTCTTCTTGGGAGCACAGCTTCCCAAGAAGAAATAACAATGAAACTTATCCTTTAAAAAACAAATGCTAAATTTTGGTAATTACTTGACTAGGCAATAAGGCCTACTATGAAATTGGTTGGATAGGCATAATGTGTATTAGAGAGAAAAGAAGTGATCACAGAAACACAAAATACAATTATTGGCACTGTTGTAAAGCAGATAATAGCACTGGGCAATAAATGTCCAGTTTTGCCTAAAAATGTTAAAGTGTATACACGTCCAGACAAGACAACTATTTCTCAGACATGGGGAGGTGAGTATGTAATATGGTATAACTCTTTACCTATTTCATCAGTTTGCTCCACAGATCCCAATGAACCTCTGTTTGAAACTAAGGGTACGTCTACAGTACAAAATTAATTCGAATTTTATTTTATTTATTTTATTCAAATTTGCAGAATTGAGTTCTTACATTCCATGTTATGTGTCCCCACTAAAGCACGTGAATTCGGTGGAGTGCATCCACAGTACTGAGGCTAGCATAGAATGGCGGAGTGTTGCACTGTAGTAGCTATCCCACAGTTCCCGCAGTTTCTGCCGCCCATTAGAATTGTGAGTTAAGCTTCCAGTGCATGATGGGGCAAAAACATTCTTGCAGGTTTTTCTGGGTGTGTGCCGTCACTTGCTCCTCCCTCTGTGGAAGCTACAGCAGACGCCATGCTGCCAGCAGACAGTACAACACAGTGCACCGCCTGTCTCCTGGTATGTTGAATCCACTTCAAATGTCCTCTCGTCTTTCTATCTACTCTTTCATCTAACAATTCCCCGCTGTTTCTCGGCCATCATGAGCAAAGCTGCACAACTTCTGCCGCAAACTCTGCTCATGTTTCGGCCGCAAACTCTGCTCTCACCACTTTTTCAATGTTGTCGGTCCTGGGCTCCCGTGGAAGCTACAGAAGGCATCAATTCCCTGCTGTTTCTCGCTCATCATGAACAGAACCGCACAGCTTCCACCGCAAACTCTGCTCACGTTTCGGCAGCAAACTCTGCTCTTGCAGCTTTTTCCATATTGTCGGTCCTGGGCTCCCGTTGAAGCTACATAAGGCAACGATTCCCTGCTGTTTCTCAGCCATCGTGAACAGAGCTGCACAGACAATCTGGAGAAAGCATCAGAAGCTGTCCTGGGCTCCTGTGGAAGCTACAGAAGACAACCATTTACCTCCTTTTATCGACCATCTTGAACTGAACAGCTCATTTCATGCCCTTTTTCAAGGATTAACCTTGCAGGCACTATTGTGCGGCAAACATGGAGCCCGCTCAGATCTCTGCTGCAGTTTTGACCATTGTAAATACTTCACACATTATCCATCAGTATGTTCAGTACCTGCAAAACTGGGCGAGGAAGCGACGACAGTGCGATTACTATACTGATGAGGACATGGACACAGACATTTCTAGAAGCACAGCATGTGGCGACTGGGAGATCATAGTGGCACTGGGCCAGGTTCATGCCATGGAATGCTGATTCTGGGCCCGGGAAACAAGCACAGACTGGTGGGATCGCATAGTGTTGCAGGTCTGGGATGATTCCCAGTGGCTGGGAAACTTTCGTATGCATAGGGCCACTTTCATGACTTGTGATTTGCTGTCCCCTGCCCTGAAGCGCAAAGACACCAAAATGAGAGCAGCCCTGACAGTTGAGAAGCGAATAGCCATAGCACTGTGGAAGCTTGCAATGCCCGACAGCTACCAGTCAGTCGGGAATCAGTTTGGAGTTGGCAAATCTACTGTAGGGGCTGTTGTGCTGCAAGTAGCCAACGCAATCATTGAGCAGCTGCTATCAAGGGTAGTGACTTTGGGAAATATGCAGATCACTGTGGATGGCTTTAATGCTCTGGGGTTCCCTAACTGTGGTGGGGTGATAGACGGAACACATATCCCTACCTTGGCCCCGGCACTCTGTGGCGGCCAGTACATAAACCACAAGGAGTACTTTTCCATGGTGCTGTAAGCACTGGCGGATCACAAGGGATGTTTCACAGACATCAATGTGGGATGGCCAGGAAAGGTGCATGACGCTCGCATCTTCAGGAACTTTGGTCTGTTTGAGCAGCTGCAGGAAGGGACTTACTTCCCAGACCAGAAAATTACTGCTGGGGATATTGAAATGCGTATAGTTATACTCGAGGACTCAGTCTACCCCTTAATGCCATGGCTCACAAAGCTGGACACAGGCAGCCTGGACAGAAGTCAGGAGCAGTTCAACTACAGGCTAAGCAAGTGCAGAATGGTGGTGGAGTGTGCTTTTGGATGTTTGAAAGGGTGCTGGCACAGTTTACTGACTCGTTTAGATCTCAGCACAATCAATATTCCAATTGTAATTGCTGCTTGTTGTGTGCTCCACAATATCTGTGAGAGTAAGGGGGAGACTTTTATGGTAGGGTGGAAGGTTGAGGCAACTCGCCTAGCTGCCAATTTTGCACAGCCAGACAACCGGGCGATTAGAAGAGAGCAGCAGGTGCGCTGTGCATCAGAGAAGCTTTGAAAGCCAGTTTCATGACTGGCCAGGGTACGGTGTGACAGTTGTGTTTGTTTCTCTTGAAGTTACCCACACCCTATATATATGAAAGGAAATAAAGTCAAAATTGTTTTAAAACTTTCTTTATTATTTGATGCACAATGCATTGAGAGAAATTAGAAAGTAGACTGGGGGAGGTGGGGGTTGGGTTAGGGGGGTGGAGGAGTAGGGAAGGACAAGTCCAGAAACCAATCAAAAGTTTGCATATCCCAGCTTTCTGTTGCTTGGGCAGTCCTCTAGGGTTGAGTGTGTGGGTCCTTGTAGCCTCCCCCCTTGTGTTCTTGGGTGTCTGGGTGAGGAGGCTATGGAACTTGGGGAGGAGGGAATTTAATCATACAGGGGCTGCAATGGAAGTCTGTGGTCTTGCTGCCTTTCCCACATTAGATCCACCATACAGCAGAGCATGTCAGTTTGCTCCCCCAAGAGCTTGACCACAGCGTCCTGCCTGCTCTCATTGCGCGCCTCCCTCCTCTCTTCGTGTTCCTGTAATGCTTTACGGGACTCAGCAATTGTTTGCCTCCATGCATTCAGCTGGGCCCTATCAGTGCGGGAGGACTCCATGAAGTCGGCAAACATGTCCTCCCGAGTTCATTTTTTCCACCTTCTAATCTGGACCAGCTTCTGGGACAGAGTAGATAGGGGCCGAGTTGAAACATTTGCACCGGCAGGAAAAGGAAAAGGGAGGATAATATTTTAAAAAATACATTGCTGAGAACCAAGGGGGCACTTTGGTATGAGTAAGCCATCACACACGGCCAGGCAACAGAATTCATCTTGCAGGCAGCCTCTAGGGGCATGTGGGGTTCTGCTTCTTCAACATTCATTTCAATGCTTTCAAACTGCTGGGCCCCCTTTCACACAGCAAGCAATGCCTGGTGGGTTTGCCATATAAAAGTACATTCCGTTTTTACCATGAGCTCCATGCAATTATGGGGGGTGATGCCACCACTACCCCACCACGGTCTGTGGACACCTGCAAGGGGGCAGTTGCACGGAGCGAGGAGGAAGAGACATTTGAGGACTATGAGGAGGAGGAGAAGGCGGACAGTGCACAGATGGCAAGTGGGGAATCCATTTCCCCCGCTAGCCAGGAATTAATCTTAACACTGGATTCAATAGCCTCCTCTCACTCCAAAGGTGGGCTCCTGTTCCATGACTCTGGAAAAGGTACTTCTGGTGAGTGAGAGCCTGATCGGAGCCACGCGGTGGGGGGTAGGAAGGGGGGTGGTTGTTGTGTGCAGTGATCATCCCTGAGAGCCCGCAGGCCCTCTAGGGCTGGGACCCAGAGCACCTGTTTGGCTCCCTGGCTTTTTGGTACGCTTGCCTGAGCTCCTTGATTTTTATACGACACTGCTCTGTGTCCCTAGAGTAGCCTCTTTCCATCATGGCCCTGGAGTTCCTTTTTTTAGAATGTAGTTCTGCCATGACAGATTCATCTGCCCAGCATGCGATGAGATCCAGTACCTCCCGTTTGGACCATGCTGGAGCTCATCTGCAAATCCTGGACTGAGTGATCTCCTGTGATGGTGGACTGTGCTAATGGTCACCTGTGCTGCTGGTGACAAAACCGGAAATAAAATTCAAAAGTTCCTCGGGCTTTTCCTGCCGACTAGGCTAGTGCATTGGAGTTGAGAGTTTTGATGACAGCAGTGACAAGGGAGCATCTTGGGATAGCTCCCAGATGCCAATAACATTGAGTTGCGTCCACAATACCTTTAACCCAGGATTGTGATCTTGATTTAGGTGCTCCTCCACTTGTCGAGATGGAGTACAGAAATCGAACTAAAGAGCCCTTTAAATCGAAGAAAACCATTTGGTCATGTGGACAGAATCTTTTTTTTTTTTAAATAACTCTGCTAATTCTGAAATAACAGGCTAGTGTAGACCAGGCCTAAGGCTTTGGCTACATTAGCGCTTTTGTTGGTAAAACTTTTGTTGGTCAAAGGTGTGAAAAAAACTAACAAAAGTTTCACCAACAAAAGCGCCGGTGTGAACTGCACTATGTCTGTGAGAGATGCTCTCCTGCTGACATAGCTACTGCTGCTCGTTAAGGGTGATTTAATTATGCCAGTGGGAGAGCTCTCTCCTGTCATCTTAGTGCGGCTACATGGGAAACTTTACAGTGGTGTAGCTGCACCAGCAGAGCTGTGGCACTGTAAGGTCTCTAGAGTAGACGCAGCCTAAAAAATGTCCTGCCTCATTGTAATCAATAAAAAAATATAGGACCAGATTCTTAGTTGGTGTAATTTGGCATAGCTCCACTGAAGCCAGTGAAGCTCTGCTGATTTACACCAGTTGAAGTTCTGGCCCATATAATGTATCATCTATGTTACTTACAATGGGGAACGGGAAAAAATTGCTGTACTGGCATACATTTTTGCACATTCTTTCTTGACTTCCTGACTTGTGTTTCTTTGGGTATATTAGAAATTATTAAAAAGTTGTGATCATAGTAAGAGGTATTTTTGGTTTTAATCCTGCTGAGAACTCTATCCCAAATACTTATAGGTCAAACATTTGTTTTCAAAGATCAGACGAACCATTTTGTTTAGATAAAGGTAAGTGAAAAGTATTTCCATTGTTAAAGAAGGTCCAAAGTTCACATCTAAATCTCTTCTAATAAGGTACATAGAGGATTAGCTCCATCAGACTCCTCGTTTAAACCTTCTATATGAAAGTTGGAGGCCCCAGATTATTTTCTAGACCAGACCTTCCAACATTTAGCAACATTATTTTGGATTATAATTCTGGAGAGGTCCTACAAATCTGCACATTAGTTTTCATTTTTATAGTGTTCTTTAAAGACAAGTTAGCAATCCAATGTTTGCTTTACAAATTCTTGTAATTTCTAAATCTAAGGTAAAATGTCATCGAGTTTTTTATCCATTGTTTTGATAGAGTTATACAGTTTATTTGTATCTTGCCAAGATGTACGTAACTGTAATTGACTCATGTGTTTGAAGTTATACATATGTTTTAGTAGTTTGTGGTTTTAGAGCCCAATCCTCCAAAGATGTAACCACTTGCTTAACTTTACACATATGAATAGTCCTATTGAAATCAATGGAACTAATCACATGCATAAAGTTAAGGACGTGCCTAAATCCTTGCAAGATATAGCCCTTAATCTGTAGTTACTTCTCCTACAGAACTCATTAAGCTACATCTAGCAGGTGGACTGGATTGGCATGAGGGAGAGGATAAGATCTAAGAGGGGAACCTACGTTGACTTTCTCTCCAATTCCCCTCACTGAGACCTAACAAACTGGTCTAGTTGCCCCTGCTAGTCGGCCTTCTTGGGCGGCTTCTCCCTTGGCCCCATATAACCCAAGGGAGTGTCTTCTTCTGGGAAGTCCCCACAAACCGGAAAAACAGAAACCACAGAAACAGCACAAGGAACAGCTCTAATCAAGACAAGTGTATAGAAAAGAAATGAGTTAAATATTTTCTTTTTCTCAAGAAATGCTGACTACATGGATTAGTAAATATATTTAATAAGTGCCAGTTCTTCAAATCAATCTGGGTATAGTATATCAATTAATTAATATATCAATTAAAAATACACTTCCCTACACAAATTTTCACAATTCCTAAAGGGATAATAATTGACTTCTACACTAGGTGAAATTCACCCTTGTGCAGAAGACTAACATAAGGCCTATGAACAACTTATGTATGACTTAAACTCTTAGAATAGGGTTGAAGTGGTGCAGAGAGTTGGGGCTGGCCCCCTGCACATGGGTGAATTTCACCAGTATGAAGAACAAAAGGGAAATAGAACAACAAAGTGAATTCGGTAATTATGGGCTAGTGCTGGTTGAAAATTTTCCATTGAAAATCTTTTTTTATGGAAAATTGGGTTATGCACTAACTTAAAATTTACATGAAAAGTGTGCTTTAAAATTTGTCATCACAAAACCAGAAAATCTAAAATGTTTAGCCAACACCCCAAAATATTTAGGTTCTGGCCATTCTGTTTCCAATTTTTGGTGGCTAAAAATCAAAATAATTTTAATTTTTAAGCTTTCCCAAAAAAAGCTGAAATTTTCCACAGGGAGAAATTTTCCAACTGGCTCTGTTAAAGAGATTTAAGTCTTAAGAAAGTAAAAAAATAGCACCATAAATTCTATGGCTCTAATCTTGCAATTTACAGTATTCAGGCAAACTGGTGTTCCCAAATGAAGTCCAGTTGAAATGCATCTGACGAAGTGGGTATTCACCCAGGAAAGCTCATGCTCCAATACGTCTTTTAGTCTATAAGGTGCCACAGGACTCTTTGCTGCTTTTCCAGTTGAAATGAAGACTTCTAGCCTTTCTGAATGAGTTTACAACACAGGGACAGATTCTGATACCCTTGCTCAAGTTGATTAGTACCTTAGTCCAACAGTTTTCAAACTACGGATTGCGACCCAGTACTGCGTCGCGGAATGTAACACACTGGGTCATGGCGGCTCTGGTCAGCACCACCGACCGGGCCATTAAAAGTCCCATCGGCAGTGCTGCCCGGCTAAGGCAGGCTAGTCCCTACCTGTTCTGACACCGCATTGCACCCCAGAAGTGGTCAGCAGCAGGTCCAGCTCCTAGGCGGGGTGTAGGGGCACCCCGAGTACTGGCTCTGCACTCCCATTGGCCAGCCAACAGAAGCTGGGGGTGGCAGTGCCTGTGGGCGAGAGCAACGCAAGCTGCTTGTACGCCTCCACCTAGGAGCCAGCTCTGCTGTTGGCCACTTCCAGGGCGCAGTGAGGTCCATGGTGCCAGGACAGGCAGGAAGCCTGCCTTAGCACCCCCGCTGCACCACTGACCAGGAGACACCCGAGGTAAGCCTGTGCCCCAACCCCGTGCCCCATCCCCTGTTCCAGCCCTGAGCCCCCCGAAACCTGGAGCCCCTTCCTGCACCCTAAACCTCTCATCCCTGGCCCAACCCCAGAGCCTGCACCCCTAGCCCAGAGCCCTGATCTCCTCCCGCACCCAGCCCCCTGTCCCAGCCCAGAGCCCCTTCCCACACACTGAACCCCTCATTCCCGCCCCACCCTGCAGCCCTCACCCCTGTACTCCAACCCTCTTTCCAAGCCCTGAGCCCCTCCCACACCCCAAACCCCTCATCCCCAGCTCTACTGGGTTGAGGGCATCAACAATTTTCTTCAACTGGGTCACCAGAACAAAAGTTTGAAAACCACTGCCTTAGTCCATGAGTGCACTCACTGAAGTCAAGGAGACCATGCATAGAGTAAGTTGCTACTAAATGTGAGTAAGGGTGTTATAATAAGGACCACAAAGAGAGAGAGAGGCTATTTAGTATTGTAAAAATTGGGGTCTTCTAGGATAAAAAAGATTAGGAGTTTCCCAGGCCTAGTCCTTTTTAAAGAAAAGACATATCTTCTTTTTGAGTTGGGAATCATTTTAGAGTTATAGTGTCTGCACATAAAAATGGAGCAGTGAGGGGAAAAAATAAATTGACAGTAAAAATTGACAATCAAATGCTCTGTGTTAAGATAATTAAAAGAACTGAAACTACCTAAATACAAAGATCATTAAATCATATTGGAGTGGTAGTTGCCTTCTTTACTTAAAAAAGAGAAGTCTGTCATTACTGGGAATAGGTTGGCCACAGCAATGAGAAGTGTATGACTGGAGGTTAAGAACAGAATTGTAGCCAAACGTTATGAATTTTGAGGAGGCACTGAAAAGTGCAGGAGATGCAAAGGTAATAAAAAAATATGGAGTAGGTCTATTTTACCTATCACAGGGAATACGGGTATTAAAAAAATATGGCACAAATAATGGGTTTTTATGCTTTGATGATACAAACATTTGTGTGGTGTGATATAGCAGGGCCATGGAGCAGTGGGAGAGTGGTCCCGTATTTTGCCAAAGCAGGTGCCAATCCCTGGTCAGTTTAACATATGGCAAGTTGTATCGGGTTCTGTAGGATTCCTTTCAAAGTCTCCAGAAACACTGAAGCCAGTTTGTCATCCACCATCCGATGGTCATTTGACAGTGTCACTATCATAAGCTGATGCTGCTGAAGTTTCTTGAGGGGAGGTATATAAGCCCTAGGCTGATCGAGGCCTGTTTCCCTGTAGACTAGGGATAGGTTACTACAAGTCAATTGGAGCACCTGTAGCCAATTAAGGCCCAGTCAGACAAGGGAAAAAGGAGAGATGACTAGAGTTTGGAGGAGTATTGCTGTGAACTGAAAGACCAGAGGACCAGAGAAAAGGAGACGTTGCCCAGGCAGAGCAGGGAGACTCCCCCTAGCATCAAGGACTGAGGGTAACCTTATCCAAGGGGGAAGAGGGTAAGAAGCTTGTGGAGCTGAAGAGGCTGGGACTGAGTAGGGAGCAGACCCTTCCCTGCTACCCTCCTCTCCCGCTTTCCCGGGGCACTAGCGGAGCTCCTGGCGCCAAAGAACAGGGACATGGGGTGGTGCCCCAACCTACCCCACCAAGGAAAAGCATGGAACCCACCAAAGTAGCATCAGCTGTTTGGACATTAACTGCTTATGTTTTGCAAATATTTCCCCTATCATTAGAGAAGTGCTGAGGAAGCATTTAGGGTTGGGGGATTTTTATAAACTGCAGTTAAAGAATGTTCAATTCCATATCTCAGTAGCAAAGTAGGAGACGTATCAGTAATCTTTATGCTGATTTCATGTTATTCAACTATATATTTATAGTTATTTGATGGACAACTTTGATTTATGTTTTTTGGAATTTTATGTGAAATTATTTTCCTGGTTTGGCTTTTGCATGGCCTCAGTCACCTCAATTTCATTTTAAGGTGCAAGAAACCCCATAATCAGAAGTTCCCTCATGTAATGGTTGACTGAGAAAAAAGGAATCAGGACAAAAAACTAAGAAGTTTGGGGTGGATGAATTCCCCCATGTCTCCACTCACCAACCACACATGATGAAATAGTCATATATACTTTTTAAAAGTCTAATATTTCCTTAAAGAGAGAGGCATAAAATTTGTGTTTTTGTCATTGAATTAAGCTATAAGGCAAGAAAACTGACAGTTATGCCACACCTTAGGGTTTATACAATGCAAACATTATGGAATTCCCCAACCCCTATCTAAAAACTGATCTCATAATTTCTCCTTTCATTTTCCCAGTGTGGATTTGATAATGCTGGAATTTAATGCCAGGAAACACATTTTTGACAGTAATGATGAATTAAAAAAAAAAAAGGAAGAAAGAACAACTCATTAGTGAATATTTTATGTGACTTTTCTTTTAAAATGTACATTATTAAATTTTTATTTTTTGTAAGAAAACAGGGAGAGAAGAAAAAATGGTTTAAAATAGGCATTTAGCCATTGTCCATGACTGCCCTCCAAGATCTTACCAACGGTGTTATTAATCATTAACCAATTCAACTATTTCACTTCATGAAATACAAAAATGTATAGTAAAATGACAAAGTCTAAAGTGACGTAAGTACGTAAGCCCCTTCCTATCCAGCAAAGCACTTAAGCATGTGTTTAACTTTAAATATGTGCTGAAAGTTAAGCTTATGAGTAAGTGCTTTTCTGAATCAGGACCTAATATTGCCATTCTGTAACAAATCATGCCCTTGTACAGCATTATGTATTTAACGTCACATACTGTGGTGGCTAATTAGAATTATTGTTTTCAATTTTCAAATACCCAAAAGGGTGCCAGGCATCTCACAGAAACAAATATAAATGAGGTCCTTGTGCCAGAGAGCTTGCAATCTAAATTTGACATGACACAACAAGGAGAATAATAAATAACAGGCCTGGCAGAGTCTCTAGACCAAACTGTATGGTTCCTTACTTTTCTCAGTTTAAACCAGACTCTTCACATCATTTTGTGCAAAGTCTATTTTGGGGCTGATCCTGAATTTCTTGTGTTGTGTGTGCAGTAGGAATGTAGGGCCCCCTGAGGTAAGTGAAGCAGAACAGAACCACTGTTTTTTCTCCAGTGCCTGTGATATGGTATTAGTTATCACTCTCCTTTTACACCACCCCATGCTTCATCAATCAGTTATAAAATAATTAATTGGCAGGCTGATAACCTGTATTTCTTGTTCAATCTCAAAAGTCAGTTTTAATAGCTGAATTATAAGGATGTTAAAAAAGCTTTCCAGTGGAAATGCCAAAAGATTCTGAAGTAATTGTTTGGGCAGAAATTTTCTACGCAAGACGATTGCCTCAGGCTGAATAATTTTGGAAAGCTTCATCCAAAATGGTTCAACTATTTGTAAGAATGAGATTAGGGGAAAATACTTTTTTTTTTTGCTCAGGTTAAAAAAAATAACGGTAGGACCATTTCTTTGATTTGCTCCTTGTGTGTAGGCATTATGATACAATCTTTAATGATATGACTACATACTATATTTTCTGCAGGACCCCTGCCTGAATTGATTTACCTGCTCTGAGGATGAATCAAGATGAAGCCTGTTGTCCATTGGACCTTTAACTCATTTGTTGCAGAAGTTGGAAGGTGCATTGTAAATGAGGCAGGTGACTGCAGAATGAGAAAGGATGGTCTCATGGGTAAGGCAGTTGAATGATGCCCTGGAGAAATGGATTCTATTCCTGCTTCTGCCATAGAGATTTTATGTGATCCTGGGCAAGTCCCTTCAACCAAACTTTTCACAGGTGGCCACTGACTGTGTGTTCCTCATTTTCTGCTCAACTTGCAACCATGGAATCTGATTTGCAGAAGTGCATAGCACTCACAGCTGCAACTCAAGTCAATGGAGCTGTGCTTTGAACATGTAAAGTGTATATAATGTTACATAGTCTGAAAAATCAGGTCAACTTAGGCTCTCAAAATCAGTGGATACTCTTTACCTTAATCTCTCTGTACCTCAATTCTCCATCTGTAAAATGGAGATAATACCAGCCCTCAACTCATAAGCATGTTGCAGAGAAAAATTAATTGTGAAATTAATTAAATAACTTAAATATTTGTGAAGCACTGAGATATTGTAGCAAAGCCCATAGGAAAGCCCATGAGGAAATTAATAATTCTGTATTCAAAGCAGGGTTTGAGAAACATGCAGTAAATAAGGCTGGGGCCACACATTAAACTGAGTATGAAACAAAACAGTGAGGAGCTGCTCAGTAAAATGAGCACTGTCCATCCTGTGCACTGAATGAGGTGGGGTCCTGTGGAACAAATAGTATGTGATCATTTAATTAAAGATGGTATCATAATACATAAGCACAAGGAGCCTAGGCAACCTTACTTTTGGCATGTCCTATCTTTTGATTGATTCACTTTGCAAACCGAATGTTCATTTAGCATAGTTTTTCATGTTTAATTATGCGTAAAGAAGGCATGAAAGGTTGGTGTTTTGGGGGGAAGAGTCGATAGAGGCAAGAGGGGATTGTTTTCTTTTAAAGGTTCCTTTCCATTTATTTTTGACCTTAGAAATACATTGTAGATTAAGTCTTATCTTCCCTGTTTGTACTGGAGGACTCCTTAGGAAACTGTCTCACTCCTCAAAAGGAGGAGAGTAAGCATGGGTGGTGTGTAGGGGAGGCTGTGCCTCCCCAAACAGTCTGGTGTGGCCCCACCCACACTCTGTCTCCAGGAACCCACTTCAGCGGTGCTGCTGGACTTCAGGGTCTGGGGCCATGTTGCCAACCTTCCTGGGGCTGGGGGACTGTGGCAGCACCATGCACTCTCCCTTCTGGTGCTCTGGGTCTGAAGGGGCTGCAAGCACTAGCCAGCCTGGGGTGGGGGCCGGTGGCCTCAGTTGGGAGGGCTCTGGATATTGGGGCGTGTAGAAGGGACAGGACCCCACATGGAAGGAGCAGGGCTAGGGGTTGGCCTACCCCAGCCAGTGGTTCACATGCCACCTGTGAGTGTAAGCATTTGAATCTTTAACTAAAAGAAATTTTCTCTCAAGTGTTTGTTAAGAATAATATGTGTATTAATCAAAACAAACATTTAAAAATGTAGTTTAATTAAAAATTCCTTCACCTTTCAATTTCTCAGTTTTCCAATTCTTGTCTCTCTTAATTCCATAATTTCACACATTCTCTAATTTCACACATAAAAGGAAAATAAATTAAAAGGGAAATTAAATAAATTAAAAGGGAAAATAAAAACAAATTTCACTTATTCTCTAGTTTTCCTTGTTCTCTAGTTTCCCACATAAAAGCATAAAGGAAAATAAACTAAAACAAATGTCATCAACTTTGAGCAAAAATCACCCTTATTGCGACATGCGTTTCCCATGAGAATGCTAGAAAACCATTGTAAATATACTTTTGGACAACTTATTTGACTCAGCAAAATATTTGTTAATAAAGCTAGTTCTTCTTTTTCAGTAGGACTTGAAACTTGCTAACATGTAGTACTACTGTTTCCACATGCCAAAAGCACCATTGCCACATCCCACATTTTACAAGGCTGGTGTTCTTTTCATTTTTATTTAAAGATTGTTTTAGAGCAAAAATAAATAAAACCAATTATACAAAAATATATAATGAACCCTGGACTGAGGATTAGCTCCTGCAAAGAATTCTGAACCTAGATTGTCCAGTGGTTTGTTCCATATCCATATAAACAACTATAGATGGGATTAGCAAGCACACGTTTCTAGCTGTACTGGGGACAAGGTCACTTCCCTCCCCCTGCCCGAGAACTCATCGTCAGCAGCAGGCAGTATGAAACAACATTCTGTTCCCTTTTGCGCTGATAGTAGGTGCATTATGCAGCGTGCTCCCTCTGGCCCACATACAACATTCTGCCTTATACTCCCACTACATGAAGACTGTGTCTAAGCATATCTCCACTTGGCTGCTATTGCTCCAGTCATAGACAAATTAATCTGTACGAATTTAAATATTATTATTCCTATTTATTATAATATCTATACTGCTTGACCTTTAGTTAAGGCCTCCTTTTCTAGGCAACTATTTTTGCTTGGTCCCATAGGTAGCTGTTTGAGATACCATGTGTGTCGGGGCGGATTTAGGGGCAGGAGACCCATCTGACATCTTTGGTGTGCTGGGTTTGTGGGGCGCTGGGCTCAGGGTGCTGTTTTTGTTGTTAGCGACAAAAGGGAAAACAGAATGTTTGAAGTAAAATATTTCAGGTATTCCATATGTGGATTCATTTTTCACTAACCTCCTAGAATGTTCTGGACCTTTGCAGAATCTCATGGAACCTTCCAGACTTTCTGAGAATTAAATTTTCTTTGAACCTCCTAGAATGTTGTCAACCATGCCCCCATGGGCATATAAGAGGCGGGGCATTGTCAAGCAGTCGGTGAGATATAAGAATGAAGTGAAGTGAGAGCCCAGCTGCAATATTGTGAATCTTGTTTTCTTGTGAAATTGTGAAAGTGTACTTGTGTTTTAAGACTTGAGTACAAGTAGCAACTAATAAAGGACATTTTTAATGAGATGCCAGAGATATCTATCAAACCGCTGTCTACACAACAATATAAAAGAAATACCATTACATCTTTTGCTGTGCTTAGCACATAATGTTGATGACTTCCTAAGACTGCGGAACATAAGACTTTTGCTTTCCCTAATACTTTCTGTTTTCCCCCATAGAAAATAAAAGATGCCTCTGAAGAAGCCTTCAGAAGCTTAGTATAGGAAGTGAAAAGCTCATTTCCAATCTAGTTTGCAGCAAGGGGCAAATCTGATGGGAAAATATCTGAAACAGAACAACATAGACCCAGCCTTAGGCAGTAGCGATCATTCTAGTGCAGAAGAAATTGAGGAACAAAGCATAAATGAGGAAAGTCCTATTACTAAGGAATTAGCAGATTTACCTGAAGATAAGGAATGGAAATGTGAGTAAAGTGATGGAGAATCGTCCAGTTTTCCTGGTGGTGTAAAGGAGAGAGATGATAAAGAATGTAGCTCACATGAAAAGGAGAATAAAGACAAAGAAATCTAGTTTACATTAAAAGGATGACAGATGACAGAAACAGCACTGAGAAAAAATGCATACCACAAATTGATACATCAGACCCTGCGTTATGGCTAGTGGTCCTAAACTCTGATGATATTGATCATACAATTTTGAACAGGCCAGGCAAAACTGAGGATATGACATTTCCAGTAAATGAGCAGAAATGACACTTCTCAAAGTCACACCAGGAAAGAGTGCTCGAGAATGGTGAGAAACTGAATCAGCATTGGCTATTTTATTCAAAATCAACTAACAAAGTGTTCTGTTTTTGTTGCAAAATATTTAACAAGAATGTGAAATCCTTGCTTGCGCTTTCCAGGTACAATTACTGGCATAATTTAGCTGATGCTCTGAAGCAACATGAAAAATCACCTGGCCATTTTACGGCCTACTTCAAATGGATGTTGGTCGACTCCAGGCTCAAGTTGAATAAATGCATAAATGCAGAAAACCAATTCATTATTAATGTAGAAACCAAGCATTGGAGGGACATGCTCGAGCTTTTGATCTCAATTACCCTCTTCCTTGCAAAGAATAATTTGGCTTTCCAGGGCTTGTTGGATAAGTTTTTCACTGAACATAATGGTAATTTCCTCAGTTTGGTAGAACTCCTTGGCAAATATGACAATGTCATGTGTAAGCACCTACGTTGAGTAGTTTGTAAAAAAGCTATGGACAATTACTGCTGCAAAATAATTCAAAATGAATTGATTGACCTTATAGCACGGAAGGGTGCTTGATAACATATTGATGCGGCTCAGCAAAGCTAGTACTACATGGTAATAATGGACTGCACTCTCGACATTAGTCACAGTGAAAAGATGTCATTTACTGTAAGATTTGTTGACGACAAGGATGGCGGTATCCAAGTGGCATGTTATCAGGGTGTTTTTTCTTTCTTTAACATTTTATTAGAAGAACTATTTGAAAGCAAACCAAGGTCTTTTGCTTCTGAAGAGTTCATTTGTTCCTGCTGCTTATTTTCCTGAAGCCATAAGCTGGTGTTTATGATCTCAAAATGATTTCGACAGCAACCACTTGTGATACTCCAAATGGAGAATTATGACTTCAAGTGAGGAACAAACAGCAGGAATAAATTAATTATTGGAAACCAGTGACTGAAGTCCTGCATTGAAATACAGTTATTCCCACTGACATCAATGGGAATTTACCAACAGGTGTCCATCACTGACAATTTTTAAAACAAGATTGGATGTTTTTTTTTTAAATCTGCTCTAGGAATTATTTTGGGGAAGTTTTATGGCCTGAGTTATACGGGAGGTCAGACTAGATCAGTGGTTCTCAAACTTCATTGCATCGCAACCTTCTTCTGACAACAAAAATTACTATATGACCCCAGGAGCAGGGACCGAAGCCTGAGCCTGCCCAAGCCAAAGCCCTCGGTGGAAGGGGGAAAAGCCCAAGCTCAAGGGCTTCCTCCCCAGGCTAAGTCTAAGCCAGCCCTGGTGACACCATAAAAATGGGATCGCAATCTACTTTGAGGTCCCGACCCACAGTTTGAGAACCACTGGATAAGATGATCACAGTAGTCCCATCTGGCCTTGGAATCTATGAATCTATTCATCTGAAGGCAGGAGACCATAGAATGAAATAGATTTCCTTCCTGTATTTTGGCGCTTACCATTTTGATTCTTTGCCAAAAGTACAATGAGAACAATTTTTCTCATGTTATTCACAGTCTTTTGAATTCAGTCCTGACTGGAAACCAGAAATGAAATAAAAGGCACATGAAAATTACAAAACCTAAGTAAAGGTTTGGGTTGAATTTGGCACTAACAAAAGCTGAAGCCTTGAGAATGGGTGGCAGTGGATTTTGTACATTATCTAAGCCAGTTCGTTGATCTCTGATTAGCATAGCTATTGTTCAAGATGTAGAGATTACATAACATACAAATAAAAAGGCACAGTTTTCTGGAACTGACGTGTCCAAACACAATTGGTTATTAATAAGGATAGCAGGATCTTTCTTCCCCTTCTCATAAATATTCCTGTTCACACTGTCAATGGAGAAGTTGGAAGCAAATACTATTTAGATGGAAATGTGTATTTTATTTGACACAGGATAAAACATCGTGTGATCAGATCAACTTCTTGATTACTGTAGACAGTGGAACAAAATTAAAATGGACTTTTAGAATTCAATTACTGTATTTATATATTTGATAAAACTCATCTTTTGGTCTTAAGTAGTTCTGCAATTGATAAACTTTGCAAAAATAATACAAAAGTTAAAGCTGCTGTATAAACTCCTTACTACTTGAATTGTGTCAATTGACCATTTAAGGGTGTGTAAGGCAAATGGTGTTATATGAAAGATGGTTCTCTGGTAATCTGCATGTTAAAGAAAACAGAATTGTCATTTACAAGCTATCAGCAGGGAGGCAGATGCCATCAGAAGATGGAGGCTTAACCAATTCATGAAAAGGTCAACATATACGCATGCTGTGGGAGCAGTTGAGTGATTAGATGATAAATGAAAACAGGGTCTAATACCAGGGTTTTTAAACTGGGGGTCAGGACCCCTCAGGGGGGTCACGAGGTTATTACATGGTTGGTCGTGAGCTGTCAGCCTCCACCCCAAACCCTACTTTGTCTCCAGCATTTATAATGGTGTTAAATATATTAAAAAGTGTTATTAATTTGGGAGGGTTAGGGGGGTGGGTTGCTATGTGAAAGGGGTCACCAGTACAAAAGTTTGAGAACTACTGGTCTAATAGAACTATCTTGAGCCAGCAGATCTGTTCAAAACTTTGGGATCTTGATTTGAAGTTGTTTCAACAAACTTTTTCCAATTTGCTTCCTATTGTTTTGCATCCCCTCCTCCCAAGTGTCACCTTGAATTTTGACTTCAAATGAAGAGATACTGAAGTGGTAGAGAAACTTAGCTGAGACTGCTGTATTTTGTTTGGCTTTTCACCATAATCATGAATTCCTCCTATGGGGAAGGAGGACTTGCTCAGTCCAGGTCTGCTCACAAGGTTTGTGAACCTCAGTAAACTTGGACTGAGCTGTAATGAAACGGTTTACTAGAAAAAATTTGTGTTGTTGTAGCAACACATGCTACCAGCCAGGTAAGCTTTTCATGGGTTGACTCAAAACCATTTTGGGACCAATTCATGCTCCTCTGTGGACTGGTCCACAACAGTGGTGGATTTAGAGTTAGTGGGACCCTGTGCTTAGCTTCATTTTTGGGGCCCAGCCAAGAAAAAGAACATTCTCTCTTATCCCCTCCTCTTCCCCCATTTTTCATTCTTTTTTTCTTCATCCTCTTCCTATAAGTAATAGGAAGTAAATGAAAATAAAGTGAGGTACCTTGACTATTCTTGTAGTCTAACTTATTTTTCCACAGACCACTTGCAAATCGCTGAGGGTCTTGGCGGACCACTTAACGATCTTTCCAAATATTGTTTGTACTGTTAGCTAACTACTGTAAAGCGCTTTGGATAAGAGCACTTTATAAAAAAAAATGTAAAAAAAAGGTTGGGGTCTGGCCAGGACTTAGGGTGCGAGAGGAGGCTCGGGGCTAGGAGTGCAGGGTCTGGGAGGAAGTTAGGGTGCCAGAGCAGGCTGTGGGTTGGGGTGAAGGGTCTGGCCAGGAGTTAGGGTGCGGGAGGGTGCTCAGAGCTGGGGTAGGGGTATGTGTACTTACCTGAGGCAGCTCCTATTTGGTGCAAGTGGGGATGTGAGGTAGGGGGGCTGAAGGAGCCAGAGCTGGGAGTTTGTGAGGGGGGTGCAGGAGTCAGAGATGGCAGGTGGCTGGGGTGTTTGAGGCAGTGCAGTAGTCAGGGCTGGGGGTGCAGGGTTTGGGAGGAAGTTAGGGTGCAGGAGCAGACTGGGGGTTGGGGTGCAGCATATGGCCAGGAGTTAGAATTCAGGAGGGGGCTCAGGGTTGGGGCAGGAGGTTGGGGTGTGGAGCGCATACCTGGGGCAGCTCCCATTTGGTGTGAGGGGTGCAGGTGGGAATGTGGGGGGTGTGTGTGTGCAGGAGCTCCTGTTTGCTGTTCAGGGTGGGGGTGGGGATGTGGGGGAGGTGCAGGAGTCAGGGCATGGGAGGGCTGTGTATGTGTGGGGGGTGCAGGAGTCAGGGAAGGGGGCATGGACTGGGGTCATGGGGGTGCTCCCAGCCCCCTGCTCCACCCCAGCCCCCTGCCCTGAGTGGCTTATGGCAGGGGGCTGGGGTGGGGTATGTGTAGGCAGAATGCAGGGGCCCTGCCTTTGCTCTGTCCTGCCCCGATTCCACCCACTTCCCCAAGGCCCCGCCCCTGCCTCTTCTTTGCCTCCTCCCCCTCCCTCCCAGAGTGCCAACAAACTGCTGTTTGGCAGCGGGGGAAGCACTGGGAGGGAAAGGGAGGGGCAGGAATGCATCCTGCTCAGGGGAGGAGGCGGGGAAGAGGCGGGAGAGATGGGGGCACCCTGTGTTTCACTGTAAATCCCCCTCTGGTCCAGGCTTAAAAATTAGATTGACCTAGCTATGTCACTCAGGGCTGTGAAAAAGTTCATGTCTTGTGTGATGTAGTTAGGTTGCCCTAACTCCCTGTGTAGATGCAGCTAGGTTGATGGAAGAATTCTTCTGTCAACCTAGCTACCGCATCTCATTTCTTCTTTTTTCAGCACATTAATAGAACTGGCGGAGATAGCTCTGTGTTGCTCATTTAGTGTGTAAGGTGTGACTCCTCAGGCATAGGCTTGAGGGGGCAGCCATGCAAGGTGCTCCTAGAAAACATTAAGAGTGAGACCCTGATCCAAAGTCCATGTAAGTCAATGGAAAGACTCCCATTGACGCTAATGGATTTTGGATCATGCCATGGGAGAGGACTGAAGGGAGCTTCCCCTATAAAAGACATCCAAAGTAAGTGAAGCAAGTTGGGATGGAATGAGCTTCAGTAGGAGAAAGAGTCTATTCTTGAGGGGTTGTAGGCCTGGAATGGTGCTTTGTTTTTGAGGATGGGAGAGTCCAGGGGACAAGTGTCATGGGTCTGTATGGGAAGGAGACCTCTATGTGGAGGGATGTGAGGATGAGTAGGGGGAAGACAGAAGGCCTGATTCTCTCTTCCCATGCACCTTGTATGGTTACTTACATCTGTGCAAAATGACTGTAACGATTCTCTGAAATCAGAATGGAACTGTATTGATGACAGTTTAAATTACATTAGTAACTACATTATGAGCCACTTGCTTCTGAAATTTTTTTTTAGTAGCAAACCCAGTTGTGATTTATGCCAGTGATCAGTGCAAACTGCAGGTATTGATTTTTTTTGCATATATGTTGAGTTCATACAGAATCATTATTGCAAAATAAATAATTTTTGAATGAACTTGCTGGCCTATGTTCTGATACAGTTTATGCTCTAAATTTCTGAAAATGCGTTAAACACGGCTGCAGCCTTAGCTAATGTAGCAAACAATACCATTATCAAGGTGTCTCTAAGAGACTGCAAGACCACTGGAAAAGCCAACAGCTCCACAGTCTGGCTCCTCTCAAGTACTGCATCTAATCTCAGTCTCCTAACTTCTCCTTTCAGACTGTGTGCTCTAAAAACAACAAAGGTGTACCATTGTGACATTCTTTAAAAATGGTAGGTGGCCTTTGTATATGTGGAGGTGCATCTACTACATAGAGCTCTGTATGGCTCAAAAGCTTGTCTCTTTTACCAATATTACCTCATCCATCTTGTTTCTCTCATATCCTTTGCAAAACTCCTCAGCACCAATACTCATATAAGAATCCATTCTAGATCTGTTACTTATTATACATATTCTGTTTTGGGGAACTTCAAACTTCCATCTAGAAGTAGGGCTAAAAATGGGGGTGTGTGGGGGGAATGTTGGCACCTTTATTATACTACAATGATGGGTGCTTTAAAGATGCATATAAATACATCAGTTAAAAACCATTTAGTTGTCACGCTTTTAAGGTGGATAAACTCAAGTGAAGATTAAATAGATTAAGTAATAAAGTTTCTACTATTAAAATTAATGTAATTATTCATAAGCTTATTATTAGCAATGAATAAATATGAATATAGTGATTCAGACTCGAAAAATATCTTAAAGATCATTTTCATGGTGCCACATTTCTGCCCTGGAATAAGATCTTAGCAAAGAGTAGCTGATTGAAACTGCTGTAACTAAGGCTCTGATCCTATTATAAATTGCATGTGGATTGACCACTGCCATCTGTACAGAAATCCATGGGGGCTACTTGTATGGATCTCACTGCAGGGTTAACTCACAAAGTGGTAATTTATCCTGGGTGTAATAAAGCAAATGTAATTATGTCACAATTAACTTTAATGAAACATGTATGTATCCTTACTTTTAATTGAGGGATTTCGTAGGTGGGGAGAAGGAGTAAGTTGCTTTTTTTCCTCCTTCAACTGGCATATATGCTGAACAGATTTGCTTTTGTAAACAAAAAGAAACTTACTTTCCCTTTCCTATAAAATAGTCCTAAATAAGAGAAAAATATAATTTTGCTTATAGATAATTCATAGCTGGGGATGTTGTATCAAATCTGTCTTCCTGAGGAACATGATGCTAAACCAACGAATAAAACTTCACATGACCAGTTTTATTATAACAGGAACATAGTCTGATTTACTTTTCGTATGAGTATAAGGGGAGGAAAAAAAGACTGCTTCCATTTAAGTGCAACCCTGAAAGCTAGAAATCTTCTCTATGCAAAGCTATATCAATGTTAGTTTATTTTTTATTTAAGTTTAGTGCCTGTGAAGAGTGCCAGATTGACAGCTCTGCTCCTACAGCAGAGTCAGCACCCACAGCTTCAGTACAAACTTCCCTCAGCCAACATGCTCCTGGGACCATCTGTTGTGATAAGATGACAATTCAGTTTCAGTGTCCATTCAAACCCTGATTTTTATGCTGAGTTTTCTGACAAGGGTGATGATTTTCATCAAAAATGGCAGTGTTTTGGTGTTGTGGATATCTGTCCACCTTTCTCACAGCACAATGAGACAAGGTGCTTGTCTTGATTAGAGGAATTTGCACTGATTTAACTATATTGATTTAATTACACCTGTGAAATGCCCTAAACTAGACACATTACACTGGTCCAATTAATGTTGGCAATTTACTAAAGTCGCAATGGTACAAACCTCATCAGAGGCCTGTGCAGTGCATCTGCACCTGACATTTGCACTGGTGTAGCTACATCTGGAAAACCTTGGGATGAAAAAAGCATGTTTGTGCAAAATGTGTGTTTTGTGGGGGGAAGATACATATTGAGTGCTTCCTTTGTAACCTTAATAGTGTTCTTTTAACATTGTTTTTGTGTGTGTAATTTGTATAGCAGAGCAAGAGCTCTGCTACAGTTAAGGGTAAGACCAACTTTCTGTTTAAAGCTTGAATATTCTCTGTGTTCTAAAATCTACATGGTTTCTTGGATTGCCTTGAAATTTGGTGTGTCTCACTGCGGCATGAGTTTCTGTTGGAGAGCTAGTTTGGGGACTATTAGACTAGGGGATTCCCAAGATACAGCCCTCAAAATAAATCCAGCTTTTCTAAAAGTTGAAAGATTTTGGCAACCTTTCTTTGCTCACAGAGAGAGGTCAACTCAGCGCTCAGACCATTGCACCAGGGTCTCCAATACTTGAGGGTTATCCGAACAGAGTGCATGTCACCCATCAGCCCTTTGGGGGAAATCAAATTAAAACATTTTTTTTAAAAATTGCTTCTCCAGTTAGTTTCCTTACGTGCCTCATGTGCTTATTTGTGCACCTAATGGATTATACTGAGTGTATGTAAACAGAAGAGTTAACAGAATTGTTCACCATCAAAGTTTTACATCAGCTATAGCTCCAGGGGATTAAATAATAGGCCTTTGAACCTGACCCAGCCAGCCAGTCTCAGTCTGAGTCTTATCATGGGCAGAAATCTGGGGAAGGTTGGATGGCATGTTGCTTTAAAATCTGTCTTTGTCTGGGCTTTGCTTTGTTAAAAAAAAATTGGGTGAATGTAATCAAAGTATTTTTGTTAAAAAAATAAAAAATATGTGAATGCTTGCTGGGAGGGGAGAGGCATTTTTGGGAGTGGAGGAGGGGGGAATAGGGATAAGAGAGATTTGGGGCTGTATTGAGGGGAAGGGGGATAAATAGGGATGGGTGGTAGAGGAGGTAAGAGGGGTTGTGGGGCTCAGGTGAGGGACACATGGGGGTGAGTGGCAGCAGAGGTGCTAGGGGAGAGTAGAGGCAGGAGTACTTGTCAGTTCCACATTATCCCCTTCTGAGTGTGCCAGGAACCGGGGGGTCTGAGCCCCTCTCCTTATCTCCCCACTTTTGAGCTGGAATGTGGGGGTCCCTGTCCCTGGGGTGCCTGAGCCCTGCTCCTGGGCTTACTGTGTGTATGTGCCAGGATCTGGGGCCCCTTCCCCTTGAGGGGAGTCTGATCCCCCTCCATGTGCCTCCTTAGATGAGCCAGGATCTGGAGGGTTGGGGTGAAAGGAAGCCTGGACAAAATAGCATGGTGAGGGTTGGCCGACTGGCTGGAATGGACAGTACTGGTTGGTGGGGTTGAGTGGAGGAAGGGAGAAAGCTATAGGGCCAGGATCACTTGTTCATTTGATTCACAGCTGCACAAATGACCACAAATTCTTACTAAGCCTTCTTTCTGTTAAAAAAAACTAGAAAATTAAATGGTACCCCTCTCCCCGCAAAAAAGAAAAAGTTAACACAGAATTAAGGTTCCCTAGTGACTGTTCTTGTCCCTCCACAATGGTGCGTTCAGCAAACCTCAGACTTCAGAAAACCAGAACGTACAGAATTAAGGTAATCTTAACTCTGCCCTCTTTGAAAGAAGCCCTCAAACATACCCACACTCTGCCTTTTCACTGCACCTGCCCTACACTAACACTGAGGGCTTGTCTTCATGGACAGCACTACAGCAGTGCAGCTGCACTGTTGTACATGAAGACACTACTATGCCAACAGGAGAGCTTCTCATGCCAGCATAGTTAATTCTCCTCCCTGAGGGGTTGTTGTATGTCAGCAGGAGAAGCTCTCCCATTGACATCGCTCTGTCTAGAAGGAGGGGGGTGTGGTTTTTCCATACTAACTCCTGAGCGATGTAGATATATCGACATAGAGCTGTAGAGTAAACTGGAGCTGAGCTTACTCATCTGACAGAATACCACATTTGTGAAATTTAACAACCACTTCACGCTAAATCACAGGATACCATCTAAATCTATATATTCTCTTATCCATCAGTAAACCCACAGACTGTTTTCATATCCCACCTTACTACTGCCAATTCCCATGGCAACATCTCCTCCTCCACTCAGTGCCTAGCTGCTGAGACAATCTACACAATTTGGCAATAAAATGATGTGGACTAGCTTCTCAAGATACATGTGCTCCTCTTTCCTTTACTCTCACACATGGAGTGGGCGCAAATCCTGATCTTCTCACATCACAATCACAGCTCCTTAAACTAATCCCTATTTCCTCAGCTCACAAACACACCTCTACCACCTACTGCCTCCACCATTCAAACATTCAGTACAGCTACAACTCAGACACTGAGTGCAGCAGCATATGCATAATTTCCAGGGGGTATTGTCAGCTCCAGGGGCCCAGGTTAAGATTACATGGACATGTACCCTAACCAGGGTCAACAAAAATCAGTGATGTTTTTAAAAAAAATCAAAAATATCACATTTTTTTATTTAAATCAGTTTTTTTGATAAAATGCTTTTTGAGGGAAAAAAACCTATCTAAACATAGTTTTAATTTAGATACTATAGCTCAAAGATATCATGGAATAGGGACTATAAATTCTAATTCTATAGTATGAGACAATATATTCATGTAATTTTTAAGAAAAGCTTTATAAATGAGTTCCAACAGTTCATGCATTAGGGACCCAATCTCATGGGGCTCCAGGGGCTTCTGTGTAGATTATTTAGGTTGATCTTTCTATCTACCCAATAGGTGCTCAGTCTAGAAGATACCATCAGAGATGCTTAGTTTTGCAGTTCTCAAACTGTGGATTTGTGTCTCCAGAGATAACATGCTTGTTAACAGCTGAAATGTTTTTAAGTAAATAATATATAGAGGTGAGAAATAATAGATTCAACCCTATAATCCCTTTGCAAATTTGTATACACAGAGTCAATCCCTTACCTCTCTCTAAAAGTGCAAAGTTTCAAAAAGTTCAATGAATGATTGTTGGGGGTGGAATAGATCCAGACGAAGAGAAGTAAGTCTGGAGATAAATGTGAGAAGGGAGGGACAGGCAGTAGAAACAAAAGTGAAACTGTTTGAGCAGCATATTCCCGAAGTCTTGAGGTCTTTCTGAGTGTAGCCTTCATTGATTGTAGGAGTGTAGCCTATCATACCATTCTCTCACTAGAAGGGAAAACCTATAGTGGCAGCAGGCCATAAAAGAGACCCAGTTTGGAAATATTTTAATGAAGTTCCTCTACCTGTGGGTAAAACAGGCATGCGTGCAAAATGCAAACAGTGCAACAAAGAAATGCAAGGCCTGAATGAAACAACATCATGAGAAGTGTTCCTTCTCAGGAGGAAGCTGCACTGAAGATGATGAAGGGAACATGTCTGAACATGCAGGACTTCAGGTTGATAAACTTTTTTATTTCATACTTCTCTCTTAATGACTGCCTGTCTTCCTTTTGGACTATTCTTGAATTCTCATGTTTGAGCAAAAAATATAGGTGTTACTCGATGATACTACCATTTTAGATGCAGTTGTGATAAAAAATAAATAGCTGAAATAGGCAGATCTTCCTGTTACAATTTCACCTTTAAAGTAGTATTGAGTGTCAGTGAATGCAATGAGTAATACTAAATGGTAATAATAATTAAATAACTGCATTGACTTATTTTGTTTAGGAGAATCCATCCTCAACATACAGGATTCTGAAGACTATTCACCTTCAAGATCACCATCGTTTTCTATACTTTCAGAGTTATCTGCCAATGATAGTGTTTCAGTCACATCATGTATGTCACATAGCCACAATATATCATCTGTGGCTAAAAGAAAAAAAAAATCTCCATCATCCAGAAACAACCATAGATAAGTTTGTGATAAGAACCAGCAGATTACAAAAAGAGGTAATCGATGAAAAAATTGCCCGGTTTCTTTATGCAACAAACTCTCCTTTCCGTGTGATTGAGAACCCACACTTCATTAACGTGGTTCAGTCATTAAGACCAGGATACAGTCCGCTCAACAGACTAGATGTCACAGACAAATTGCTGGATAAAGTGTGTGAAAGAGAAATTGAGCAGTGTGCAAAAGTTCTAGAAGGTAAAATTGTTAACATGAGTCTTGATGGGTGGAGCAATGTCCACAATGATCCTGTTGTATGTGCTTGTGTGACAACAAAAGAAGGGAACGTCTTCCTTACAGAAACAATTGATACATCAGGAAATGCATGCACAGAAGAATATTTACAAGAAGTAGCAATAAAAGCTATAACAAACTGAAAAAAAAAATGCAAATGTTTACTACACAGCTTGGTCACAGACAATGCGGCAAATGTATCCAAGATGAGAAGAAATTATTTAGAAGACAGTCCCAAGCTAATAACATACTGTTGCAGTGCTCATTTGATGCACCTCCTAGCTAAAGACTTCAGTGTTCCAGAAATAAAGGCTAATATTGTTGAAATGACAAAATACTTCCGTAACAACCACTTTGCCGCAGCTGCTCTGAAAAAAGTGGGAGGAACCAAGCTAACTCTCCCACAAGACATGCGATGAAACTCAGTAGTGGACTGTTGTGAGCACTATAGCATGAACTGGCCTAATCTGATGACAATTTGTGAACAAAATTGTGAAAAAATAGATGGCACTGTCACAGCCCAAGTTCTCAGCATTGGGCTTAAGAGAAATGTTGAACACATGCTGAGTACCCTGAAGCTTTGAACAAAATGCAAGGAAATAGGTTTTATTGTTGATGCTGTTGACATTTGAAAGGAACTGAGTGAGACCTTAATGAGAGAAATATGCAATGACACAGCTAAATTACAAATATTTAAAAAATGAATGGGAAAAGCACTATCTTAGCTCATTTTCTTGCAGATATTCTCAATACTCAGTACCAGGGTCAAACCTTAACTGCTGAAGAAGAGGAGTTGTCTATGATATGGACATCCAGCAATCATCCCTCCATAATGTCAACTATAATAAACTTCAGAGCTAAGGATGAACCATTCAAGAAATACATGTTTGCTGATGATGCTTTAAAGAAAGTCACACTAGTGAACTGGTGGAAGTCACTTAAGCACTTAGATTCAGAGACTGTTGAAGTGATAATCTCACTTTTAACAGCAGTAGCTTCTTTTGCCAGTGTAGACAGAATATTTTCTTCCTTTGGACTAATTCATTCCAAACTGAGAAATCATTTGGGACCTGAAAAAGCAGGAAAGCTTGTTTTTCTTTTCAAGATTATGAAGAAACATGAAAATGAAGGTGAAGTTAGCTGCAGAAGCCAGTATTTTAAGTTTCTCATGTTGACCTTCCTGACAGTCAATTTTATTTGTTTTTAAATATTTCATTTAACTATTTTAGCTAAAAACAATTTTAACAAAAAGAAACCTGATTTAAAAAAAACTTGAATGTTTAACTAAATTCAAAAATTCATATCCTTGCATTGTTAAAATATTATGTTTGCTGTAGAAGAAAAAAATCCAGAATATATAACGTTGTTTTAGAGTAGCAGCCGTGTTAGTACTCCTGTTCTTATTGTTGTTTTAGTTAAATAAAACAATTTAAATGTCTGTCTGGTGATGTTCTCCTCCTAATACAGCATGGCAAGAAAATCCTCCAAATATTAATGATTAACCTGTTGAATTGGAGATAGTTCACCTCCCAATAACTTCATAAATATCTGCTTCAATTACCTTTGGTAAATGAAATAACCAAACGATCATTAAATTTCTGATATAGCTGTAAAACTAATCTGAAAAGTTTTCAAAATAAATCACTTTAAAAATGTATAGTGTGTACCATCTAAAAATGAAACCTACATCTATCTCTGAGTTGTGAAGAATATCTGTTAAGGTTATAACAGCCAATAAGAATGCACTTTAATGTAGAAATCTATGATGAAATCGAGTCTTCCTGACTAGTGATTTAAATCATATCCACCTGCGTTTCCTGGTTTTCTGAAATTTTGCAGAACTCTACATTCTGGAAGGACATGAGCGGTCGCTGGGAAACCCTAACTTTGCATAAACAAAGATTTATATTTTTTTGCATTTACTGTAATTATATTATTTGTATTGCAGTAGTGCTGGTGATCCCTTTCACGTAGCAAGCCTTTTAGTGTGACACCCCACCCCCCCATTATAAATGCTGGCGGCAAAGCAGGGTTTGGGATGAAGGCTGAGAGCTTGCAACCCCCCATGTAATAACTTTGTGACCCCCTGAGGGGTCCGAATCCCCACTTTGAGAACTCCTGGCCTAGAACCCCCATCAAAGGCCAGGGACCCATGGTACTAGGCACTGTGCACACACATAATAAAGAGGTGATCCCTGCCCCCAAAGAGTTTACAAACCATGTGTGTCACAGTGTTGTGCTACGCTTACATTGCAGTGCAATGCAATGGCATTGACTAACAAGTAATAAAACTCAGCTCTTGTATAGCACTTTTCATCAGAACATCACAAGGAGCTTTACAAAGGAGGGCAGTGTCCCCCTTTACAGATGGGGGAAACTGAGGGACAAAGAGGGGCTCTGATGTAAAAAACCTTATGTGACAAACAGAAGCCCATCCTGTGGGTGGAACAATCATATAATTTAGGTGACTTGGGTTTCAACCTCACCACTAGAAAATACCTGACAAACTATTTGTGCCCAAAGATATGCCTGACAAACTATTTGTGCCCTGGCACATTCTAATGACACAACGTGTTATATTTAAAGGTGACTAATCTTTGAGAGTTGCTGTAAACTTCCTGAAGATGAGCTGAAGATTGAGAGCTGTTTACACTAAACAGTTCCTGTTAGTATCTCTGCTGGGCTTATGGGGACGCCCCGGCTGGGGGGGGGAAGGGAGCCAGGACACAAGGGCTGCGTGGCGGCCGGAGAAGCAGCATCAGGACAGCTGTTTGATACCAGTGTAGAGGGCAAAGTCAGTGGCAGCAATAGACTTAGCCCTGGCCGCTGGGGGAGCCTGAGACCAGCGCCTTAGGGTGCTGTTCACAGCGCTGTGTTCCCCGCTGCCCGCGCAAGGAAGCGGCCCGGGAGGGAAGCCACCTCCATGCACTTGCCACTTGGCTGCTTTGCAGCGGAACTTCCTGAAGGGGCAACTCCGCCTCCCCGGTGGCAGCTAATACAGCTAATACGGCTGCTACACTGGGACGCCCTGAGGCCGGCTCGGGCTGCCGCGGGGGCGGGGAGCTGCGCGAAGAGCCGCTTTCAGTTTCGTTTTTTTGCGGGAGACTCACAACACTAAATAGACAAAGAGGCTGCAGGGAGCGCCGGGGCGGAGCCGTGCCAAGGCCTCCCGGCTAAGCTGCACCAAAGGGGCTGCCGGGTTCGGCGGGGTTTCCCGGCGGAGCAGCACCAGGCGTTCGGGGGGGTTTCTCGGCGGAGCTGCACCGGGGGGCCGCGGGGTGAGGGGCTCGGAGCTGCCCGGGATGGCCCGCCCCGCGCTGGCCAGCCGGGCGCTGCAGGCGCTGTGCTCTGCGGGCGGCTCCCTGGAGCAGGGCGAGCTGTCGCGGCAGCTGCCGGCCCTGGCTCCCAGCCTGGACAGCCTGTTGCTGACGGAGTCGGAGCGATTCACGCTGGTGACCCGGCCGGCGCCCTGCTCGCCCGGCGGCCCGCCCCAGGAGCAGCGGGTGGTGGTGGCCACTAGCGCGGTGCGGCTGTGCCAGGAGCACGGCGCGCCGGGAGCCGGCTGCGGAGGCCAGTGCGGCCAGCTCCACATCTGTCGGTACTTCCTGTACGGGAACTGCCGCTACCAGGGCACCAGGTGAGCTGGGGTCACCCCCGGGGCTCGGGGGGGGACCCCCTCTGGCCATTCCTCACCTCCTCCTGGGGGGAGCCTGGATCCATCCCCTAGGCCATTCCCCACCTCCTCCTGGGAGTGGGGGGAGCCTGGATCCATCCCCTCTGGCCATTCCCCATCCCCTCCGCTGGGGGGCTGGATCCATCCGCTCTGGTCATTCCCCACGACCCTCCGCGGGGTGGGGGCCTGGATCCATTCCCACCCCCGGGCGAGAGGGGTCCACCACAGCCACTTACATAGTCAGTTGTTCAAACTGTTCAAGGGGGCAGCCCCTCTGCTGAGGGAAGCCCCTCAGGGCTGCTGGGTCAGGACAGCACACCCAGTGTCAGTTCAGGGTTTGGGGTTCATTTCTCCCTCCTCCCCTCCTTTCCCACTTTCTCACAAAATGTGGGGTGCTCCCCTCTGGACGGATTTAGGGGTTGTATATACAAAGCTAGTTTTATGTGTGTAAGATGTGGACAAGAAGATGGGGGGAGGGGCTTTAAACCTCAAAGGGCAGAGTGGAAGTGGGAGTGAAACTGGTTTTGGTTTTGATTATGGGGCTCGACTTTCAAAAGTTTAGTAAACCAGAATTGATCATTGTTGCTGGGGGATAGGCTGTTCCATGGCATGAGGATATCTTTGCTATTTTTCTTGTGGAATATGTTTTTTTTTCTTCCATGTGTCTTTGTATTTTTTAAATAAAAAATGAGATTCTTAACTGTGGTAGTTTATGGAATTTATCTTTTACTAACTTGTTAGCTTGGACAGTAAATGGAGTTAAAAATAAAAAGAGTGTTTGTTTTGATAAATCTTGTCACCTTGGTTGCACTGTTCTATCTGGCTTTCCACTGTGCTTTTGGTACCTCCCAGTTTCAGATTTTGCATTATTATGGTAAGGGGATTTGGAAGAGTACAGGTTCCATTTAGGGTCTAGTTGTAGTAGTTCAGCTTGTGTGTGTGTGTGTTTTTAATAGTTTTAAGCTAAGGATCTTAAATATTTGAATTTTGAGTGGGGTTGTTTTATTTTAGAGATGAAGCCTGTTGATTTTCCCTAGTAGTTTCCTCTTGGGTAAGCAACTGTTTATCCTAAGTTGGAAAAGGTTGGGATACTCTTTGTGGCATGTTTAAAGCCATACCCAGCATTTGATGTATTTATTATTTGTGACGTTATAAAACCAGAGAGAAGCATCACAAAAAGTCTCAAACCTGCAGAACAAGATGAAATAGCATAGTCGAGGTGCTTGGCATAGGATGGTGCAAATCCTGGAAAACAGAGGGTGTATATGAGACAGTGCTTTAATGGATTGGGAGAATGAATAAGGATTAGTCAAATAAATGTATCATGCCTCTTCTGCAGGGCTCTTTATAGTAGGCAAAATATACAAAGTAAAAAACATAACCAAATTCTTACCAAAGGTATGTAGCACACTCTGGGTACTAGACAAATACTAGTTTCCCCCCCAAAAAACTTCATTTTCTTTGAAATAGCTTGCTAGACTATATGACTTACCATTGTAAACTATAAAGATGTATGCAGTGTTGATGTAGCCATGCCGGTCCCAGGGTGTTAGAGAGACAAGGAGTGTGAGGTAATATCTTTTACTGGATCATCTTTGGTTGGTGAGAGAGACTGTCTGGCTTTCACTCTTATACAGAGCTCTTCTTCAGATGTGGGAAACTCATTCTCAGAGTGTCACAGCTAAATACAACCTGAAACAGATTGTTTTGCATAACTTAATACATATTTCAAGGTGCAGTGGCCCGTTAGAATCCATCCATTCATGGGGGAAAAAGAAGGGACGGGGAAAACAGGCAGCTTGTGGGGGATTGTTAGTGGATTCTAGACTGTAATAAGCCATAAATCCAGTGTTTGTTTTCTGTCCAAGTATGATGGAGTGGGAATTTTCTGTAAATATTTTGTATGAATGCTGTCAAGTATCAGAGGGGTAGCCGTGTTAGTCTAGATCCTTATATCTGATTTATGTCCATTTATCCTTTTCCGTAGAGACTGTCCAGTTTGGCCGATGTACATAGCAGAGGGGCTTTGCTGGCATATGATGTCGTATGTTACATTGGTGGACGTGCAGGTGAATGAACCGGTGTGGCTAATCTGGTTATGAATGCTGTGTGCCTTGGTTTCCCCTATATGCTGAATTCTTAACTAGGTGGTGGGAATAGACTGTTTACTCTTGGGGCAAGCTATAAAACAGGTGTGACTGATGCCTAGCTGTCTGGGGCTTGCCCTAGGTCAGTGGAGAGCCCATGAAGACAACTGCCAGTCCAATCACTGGGACATTTGATACCTATCAATTTACGACCATGGGTGGCCCACCCCATCTACAGGAAGCCAGCCGTGTTTGACAACAAAGGACTGAGGAGGGGCTAGGTGGGACTGGTCCAAGAATTTGAACAAAGAGGACATAGCAGGAGCCAAAGGGCCACACTGATCAGGGCTCTGGGTTAACCAGAATGGACCATGCTGTAACTTTCTTCTCTCTAAGGTTATGTCTTCACTACCCATGTTACAGCATGGCCATGGCGGTGCTGTGATATGGGCAGTGTAGTGACGCTTTATTGCCAGGGAAGAGCTCTCCCGGTGATAAAAAATAACCACCCCCAATGAGCGGTGGTAAAAGTGCTGTCTATATTGGCGCTTTTCAGCACTAAAACTTTTGTCACTTGGAGGAGTTCACGCCCCTGAACAACTAAAGTTTTAGCTCTGAAAGTGGCACTAGACACTAACCATGGACTCTCTGTGCTATTTTCCAGTTGACTAATAAATCTTACTGTCTTTGCAATGCTGGCTGAGAGTTGCTGTGACTGCTTAAGGAACGAGGAGGTGCATAGCTCCCTAGGGGCATACGAGTGTCTTTCAGGTGTCCATCCCAATAAGGCTCACTAAACAGTTGCTGTAGACTCTGAGGTTCAGTCTGAGGCAGTGAAGCAGAGTGAGTTAGCCTGGAGGAACAGTGAGACACTTCGGGGGAGGGGTCTGGCAAACTGAAGGAATTTTCCAAGAGAATGTTCCAAAGGTGGGGCTATAGCACCGATCCTGTGGACAGGGCCGGCGCTTCCATTTAGGCGGCGTAGGCAATTGCCTAGGGCGCCAGGATTATTGGTGGGCAGCATTTTGCCGGAGGGGGCAGCAAGTGGCTCCGGTGGAGCTGCCGCATTCGTGCCTGTGGAGGGTCCACTGGTCCGCGGCTCGGTCAGCTGCAGACGGTCAGCTGCTCCTGCGGCTCCGGTGGACCTCCCGCAGGCACCACTGCGGCAGCTCCACTGGAGCCGTGGACCAGCAGACCCTCCGCAGGCACGACTGCAGCAGCTCCACCAGAGCCGCAGGACCAGGGCACGGGGCGGCGAAATTGCCATGTGCCTAGGGCGCTAAAACCCCTACCGCTGGTCCTGCCTGTGGATCCGTCACACCATGATTTTTAGTGTCTAGCAAAGTCCTGAATTTAAGCACCCAGGCTCATCTTTTGAAGGTGTTGTCCAGTTTTCCTTTGAGAATGAGGAGTGAGAGGTCATATAGAGTGGTAATTTTGTGGAAAGTGTTCACCCACAGGTGATGCAGTGTTTTTATCTTTTATCATTTTCCTGTCAGCTTATTTGAGAGTGTAGTGATTGTCTGATTTCATCCACTTAGGGCTTTTCTACACTGGCACTTTACAGCGCTGCTACTTTCTCACTCAGGGGTGTGAAAAAACACCCTCCTGAGTGCTGCAAGTTCCAGCGCTGTAAGGTGCCAGTGTAGACAGTGCACCAATGCTGGGAGCCATGCTAGGAGCTGCAGCAGCGCTTCCAACGTTGCCAGTGAAGATGTGCACTTAGTTCAGGGGTGGTCAACCTGAGCCTGAGTAGGAGCCAGAATTTACCAATGTGCATTGCCAAAGAGCCACAATAACACTTCAGCAGCTCCCGTCCCTGCTCCCCCGGCTCCCAGTGCCTCCCACCTACCAGCAGCCCTGTCTATCAGTGCCTCCTCCTTTCTCCCTGCACCTCCCGATCAGCTGTTTCATGCCATGCAGGAGGCTATGGGGGCGGGAGTGGGGTAGAGCGAGGGCACGGCAGGCTCAGGGGAGGGTGGGAAGGGGGCAGGACCTATGGCAGAGCCAGGGGTTGAGCAGTGAGCATCTCCCAGTACATTGGAAAGTTGGTGCCTGTAGCTCCAGCCCTGGAGTCAGTGCCTATACAAGGAGCTGCATATTAACTAATGAAGACCTGCGTGTGGCTCTGGAGCCACAGGTTGGCCACCCCTGCTTTAGTTGTTGTTAGAGCATTTAGGGCACTGGATGAGGTACACCATATGTTGCAATAGGCATGTGTAGAACCATGGATCTTGAAATGTGTGTTGTGGTGGGCACTGATCATCATAGCAGAGTGTCTGTCTGCAGGTTTTGCATCTGTTGGTCTGAATAGAGAAAGTGGATTTATGGCTTATTACAACAATCTGTAAGCCATGAACCCCCTCACCCTCAGCTGCCATTCCCCACCCCCCCGGATTCTGTCCTTTTCCCTCCTGTGACTGTAGGGGTGTTAATGGGCCACTTCACCTTGAATGGTCCCTTGAAATGTGTGTTAACTACTTATGCCAAAAACAATCTGTTCCACCTTGTATTTAGCTGTGATGCTCTGAGGAGATTCTCAGACTTAGACCCTGTCTACACTGGCAAGTTTCTGTTCAGTAAAGCAGCTTTCTGTGATGTAACTCCCATGCTGTACACATTGCCAAGCTACTTAGTATGCAGAAACTGCGCAGATGAAGCACTCTAAGAAAAACCACCCTGACGAGAGGCGTACAGCTTTCTGCTCTGGGACTACAGCTCTGCGGTGCCAGTATAGATACCATGGCGATTACAGCGCTGTGATTGGCCTCTGGGAGGTGTCCCACAATGCCGATTCTCACCTTTCTGGTCATCGGTTTGAACTCTACTGCCCTGCCCTCAGGTGACCAACAGTCATCCCCACCCCGTACATTCCTTCGCAAATTTGAAAGTCCCCTTCCTGTTTGCTCGGTGATGCATGCAGTGGTCTCAGTGCATCTTTCCAGGTGGCCATGCCTGCTCCATGCACCAGGTGATCCCCCGCTTGGAGCAATGTCGAGCTGCTGGACCTCATCGGCATTTGGAGAGGGGAAGCTGTGCAGTCCCAGCTGCGCTCCACCACAGGAATTATGATACTATGGACAGATTTCACGATGCATGACCAAAAGGGGCCATGACTGGGACACATTGCCATACAGGGTCAAAGTGCAGGAGCTGCGGAACACCTACCACAAGGCACGGGAGGTAAACCGTCGCTCCAGTGCTGCACCCACAAGCTGCTGGTTCTACAAAGAGCTGGATGCCCTATTCGGTGGCAACCCCACCTTCACTGCGAAGGCCCCTGTGAATACTTTGTTGGCTCTTGTGCCAGTTGAGAGTGGATCGATCCAGGAGGAGGAAATCTTGGACGAAGAGTGGGAGGGGGACCCAGAGGCAGAGGATGGCTCGGAGGCCAGAGATGTATGCAGTCAGGAGCTCTTTTCTACCCTGGAGGAGCCTAGCCAGTCACAGCAGTTGGAACTTGGCAAAGCACAAACAGGAGAGGAGGCCCCTGGTAAGTGGATCTGATTTTGGGAATTGCTGAAGCGATTTGTTGGGGACAGGAGGGTTGCAGCAGGCAGGCTTGTCTCTCACCACATGACTATTCTGAGCAGCAGAACAGGCTGTTGATAGACTCCCTCATTTCATGAGAATCTCCCTCCGAGATCTCCAGGAAACTCCCTTGTGGGCAATCCGCTGCCTCAGGTTCTTTGGCAGAGCAGCTTTGTTTCTTGCCCCATTAACGGGAACTTTCCCACGCCCCTGTGTGCTGCACACAGGCGAGCCACTTAGGGGCCAGGGTGGAAGCCGCAGGCTTGGAGAAGACTGACCCTTGATTCCCTGCTCACTCTCAGCAGTGAGATATCTTCCATAATGATCACGTCCTGTGGAAAGTGTAGGGACAGGAATGATTGTCAGGATCCCCCACAGTGCTGGCTCTCCCCAAGAGCCATGTGCCCAGTGTACAGCAGAGTCTGGGAAGAGTGATTTACCCTACCCCTATGGCTACTAACCATTTTGGGGGTCTTTTGCCTAGTTTGCCTGTGTGACATCAGCCAGTTAGTGACAGGTGTGTGAGTACCAGCTATGTTCTAAAGCACTGAATCACTGTTTTCAGTGTTGCAAACAGTACTACTTCTGTAAAATGTTGCATTTAAACTTCACAGAGATGACCTTGGGAGGCTGGCCAGCCTCCCTTATTAGCAGCAGAACAGCTGTGCAGAATTGGAAAGCTGCCAGGAAGAAGTGAGGAGGACTTTCTCTGTGAAGTTATGATGCATTCTGCCTCTGAGAAACAGGAATTGAAGGAGTGGCGGGACAGCGAGAAGAGAGACTGAAAGGAGAATGCAGCACGCCAGAAAGAAGTCATGGAATGGCTCTTAAAGGTTATGGAGCACCAAGTGGACATGCTCCAGGTGATACTAGCTCTTCAAACCAAGCAGCTCTGCCCCCACCCTCCCCTGCAGTTGCTCTCACAAAACTCTTTCCCATGCGTGCCCCTCCCTCCCCATCCCCTCCAACACAGTTATCAACCTTCTGGCTCCATTCTCTACCTGCAGCATTCCACTCCTCCCTCCTCACAGTCCAGCAGTGCAGACTCCCACTACCCACTGCACTCAACACCCTTCCCTCTGCAGTTTGGCCCTGCTGAAGTACAGCACCTGCTGCATTGTACTCCAGAGGAGAAGTTTGGGTGTGATCCCTGGACGTAAACAAATCTGTAGCCGTCCTGGGACCCCTGCTCCTCTGGAGACTTCCCTTCCCCCATCCTCCTCCCTGCTGATGTTTTTTTGTCATTTGACTCTCTCCTCTGGTTGTTGTTCTTTAATAAAAGAATTGTGTTGGTTCGAAAGCAATCTTTATTCTGTTAAGTGAAAGTAAAAAAGAGCACTGCAAAGCAACATACAATTATGTTAAACCCCCTTATTGCATCATGTGCATCAGTCACCCCCTAGCATTACAAGCCCTGCAATCCCAAGCATAGCAGCAAATATTAGTGGCTTTCAGCTTCAGATTGCTACCTCAAGGCATCCCTGATCCTTATGGCCTGCACTGTGCCCCTCTAATAGGCATGGTCTCTGGCTGTTCAAACTCAGCCTCCAGGTGCTGAGCCTCTGTGGTCAAGACGTGAGTGAAGCTTTCGCCCTTCCCTTCACAAATACTATGGAGCGTACAATATTGTCATCTGCCATGTCCAGCTTCCCATACAGGCATCGCCGGTGGGCTTTTAAATGGCCTAATGCACACTCAAAAGTCATTATGCACTTGCTCAGCCTGTTGCTGAACTGCTCCTTGGTGCTGTCAAGTTACCCCATGTATGGCTTCATAAGCCACGGCATTAAGGGATAGATGGGGTCTCCCAGGATCACAATAGGCATTTTGACTTCCCCTACCGTGATCTTCTGGTCCGGGAAGAAAGTCCCTGCTTGTAGCTTCTTGAACAGGCCAGTATTCTGAAAGATGCATGAGTCATGCACCTTTCTGGACCAGCCTACGTTAATGTCCGTGAAACGCCTACGGTGATTCTCTAGGTGCTGTGGACCATTGAGAAATATCCCTTGTGATTAATGTACTCCGTGGCTAGGTGGTCTGGTGCCAGAATTGGAATGTTCGTGCCATCTATTGCCCTTCTGCAGTTAGGGAACCCCATTTGTGCAAAGCCATCCACAATGTTATGCACATTGCCCAGAGTCATGGCCTTTCGGAATAGGATGCAATTAATGGCCCTGCACACTTCCATCAACACGACTCCAATGGTCGACTTTCCCTCTCCGAACTGGTTATCGATCAATCGGCAGCAGTGTGGAGTAGCCAGTTTCCACAGTATAATTGCCACGCGCTTCTCCAGCGACAGGGCAGCTCTCATTTTCGTGTCCTTGCGTTGCAGGGCTGGGGCAAGCTCATGACACGGTCCCATGAATGTGGCTTTCCTCCTGTGAAAGTTCTGCAGCCACAGCTCATCATCCCAGACATGCATCACGATGTGATCCCACCACTCAGTGCTTGTTTCCTGAGCCCAAAGGCGGTGTTCTGCCATGGTCAGTACCTCCGTGAATTCCACAAGCAATCTCGTGTCGTAGCTACTTTGTGTGGCGAGATCAATGTAGCACTCCTCTTGCCTTTGTAGTTTAAGGAATAACTCCACTGCCACCCATGATGTGTTGGTCAGAGCAAGCAGCATACTGGTCAGCATTTCAGGATCCATTCCTGCAGCCTGAAAGAGGCAGGGCGTGCAGTACACAAACTGTTGAAAGATGGCTCCAAATGCGGACAGAAGCACAGAGATTGCTGGGATGTGAAGCAATGCATCACAGGGCATTGGGGCTGGACCCAGGATGCCCCGCTACCCCTTCTGCCTTCCCACATGTCTTAGCAGCAAAAGAGGTGCTCTGTGGGACAGCTGCCCAGAGAGCACTGCTCCTAATAGTACTGCAAGTGCTGCAAGTGTGAACACGCTATTGTGCAGGCAGCTGTCAGTGTATTGGAGCATGAGCTTTCGTGGGTGAATACCCACTTCGTCGGATGCATGTGATTTAAACATTTGTTTCCTTGTTTGCTAGATGGAAAAACTATAGTAATCTTAACTTTAATTAAGTTATGTGTGAATGCTCTAGTTTTTAAAATAAGCATGTTTCCTCCTCTACATGTGTGTTCTTGCAAAGACCTGATGTCTTGTACCCCTTTGAAGAGGTGTACCTCTCTCACCCTTTTCTGTCTATTCTTCCCAGTTGTGCTCTGCCTAAATTGTTCGCCGTTTTCCTCCATGTCGAGGAAAGGGAAGAAGTGATGTAGGACTCTAGGTGGAGCCCTCGAGAGAGTAAGGTTATAAGGGGACAAGATGTGTGGGAAAGGCATTAAAATTGATTAAGTATGTGAGGGAGAAGACCTCCTCTCAGTCATATGCACTCATCCTTAAATTTGTCTCTGAGTTAAACTGTGGTCAGAATGGCACCCCCAATTGCAAGTGGCTTATGGCTAAGGAAGCTGTGGAGCTGGAAACTCTGCTCATTATAGTGCCCCTATGGCAATTGCAGGGCTAGGTGCACTCACAGATGGGCCAGAAGTACATCTCCCTCAGGTGTCCGGTCTCATACCTTTACCTCTCATGGGATGGAATTTTGCAGTTCTCTCACTCCTAGTCAAGTCCCTGGCTACAGTATCCTGTTTATCAGTGGTGCTGGGTTTAGCTCCTGTGTTTCTTCCCGTTGGAAGTCTGTGACCACTCGAGTGGTGTGTGTGTGTGTATAGTGACCACACTACCGTCTTAAAACCAAAGTATTGTTTATATTAGCAGTAGGAACAAATCGTGAGAGAAAAAAAGATTTTTTTAAACAGTCTGCACTCATGTTTGTCTTACCTATAGGCAAATGGATGATGGTGACTTAAATTGGCCTATCTTCTTCTGACAATCCATCAGGTGTCTGTGTCAATTAGCTGTTCAGGAGTTGAACAGGAAAGCAGCCTCCCTTTCTCTCACCCCCTTCTTGAGAGGTAGTCTCCTTTTTAAATAGCCATAGTCCGTCCTCAGTTCCTGGGCTCTGGCCTTGAATGTCAATGCTGGTTCTGTAAGTTGGCTGGAGCCAGATGGTAGAAATTCCATAGCTAATAGTTCAGTCACTGCCTCTTGTCATCCCTTGGTAAATATTTAAGGATTTTTTTGTATCATGAGCCCTTGTGTCCTTCCTGCTTGCTTTTCCTTAGAACCTCTCTTTTAAACTAAGCAATATATTCATACAGTAAATATCCCAATAACCAGCTCAACATACAGTATTACAGAGAAGCTCCATTTCTTCCACACACCCTTCTAGTAGGAGTTCACTTTTAAAGGCTTTTGCTTACAGCTCCTTATATAGTAGCTCACAAATAATTTACCCCGAAGTGATTCAGGCTCACTTTTTGTTTAGACTTAAGAAGTGTTATGCTCATACAAAGCACACTGGATCTTTATAGAGGAAGGTAAATACACAGCATTTATTGAGAATACAATAGTTAGCATATGCTTTTCAGTTACACACACGCACACAAACACACACAGAATCCTGCCAGTGATGTTCATAGTTACCAGTCTGTTGTACCTTGAGTCAATCTAATGGCCAGTTAGATTGAGCACAAGTGTGGAGCTGGGCTCTTGTCAGTCACAATCCGATGCTCCTGGAGTGTGGCAAGACGAACCCAAGTTTCATGGCCAAGCACCCTGGTTCTTATAGGGTTTTTCCCCCCCTTTGTTGAAGTCTATGGATTTTGCTGTGTCAGTTTGTGATGGGTTACTTCTTAATTGGTGTAAACGTTCCAATACACCTCCAAGAGGGGGTCTTCCTCTCCTTTGTTTTGATTTAATCAGTTGTCCTCAGGGGTGCCAGCCTTTACCTCAGGGTCGTCAATCTGCCCTTCATTATGGATGCACATTGATGATTCTCTGATGTCTCTACTTCTTTTCCTTTGACTCTGGCTATAACAGTGGCCTTTACACCATATCTTTTCCTGATGCATACATTCTCATTCACACAAACAGATTGAGAATACAAACAGTAGTATTTTATATCGAGCAGAAAGGCATTGCAAATTAAACCTTGCCTTCAATGTTTCTCTAATCTACTTAACATAGACACAATAGAGAATCCTGTCTTTTACTTACTAAACATTAAAACAAAGAAATGTATATTTAACTAGAGTGCCTAATTTTTATTACATACAGGAAACCATAGTAGACATTACAATTTATCTTAAAACAAAAGGTGACCATAATCAGTCAGAAGGATTGTTCTCGTCTGTCATTTCTCTCTGCTATTCAAAAAGGGTGGCTGACAGGATGAAATCAAATCATACATTAATTCTCATAGTACATTATAAAATCCAGCTTCTACAGAAGTCGAGATCTGTGTGCAACATTACCTAAGGACCCTGACGGTTGAAGCATGTGTGTGTGTATGCAGAGTGTATTTCAGTCTATTAAAGAGGAACAAATGTTACTAACACAGTAAAATTGTCTACTATAGACAAGACCTCCGTTCAAATTTGAAGACTTTCTTTGCAACCATGAGGACTAGAGGGGGGAAAGTGGGGAACACAGGCACAAACATGCAGGAATTTAAAAGTAATCTTCCATTATGTGATAACCTAGTTCACAAGACCCCTTCTAGACTGACTACTTACAGTCATGGAGATCCATAAAGACTCATGCAGGGGTAGGCTGATTTTCAGTAGCACTCTCACTGCCCTGGTCCTGGCCACTGGTCCGGGGCGCTCTGCATTTTAATTTAATTTTAAATGAAACTTCTTAAACATTTTTATAAACTTATTGACTTTATGTACAACAATAGTTTAGTTATATATTATAAACTTATAGAAAGAGACCTTCTCAAAAGGTTAAAATGTGTTACTGGCATGCAAAACCTTAAATTAGAGTGAATAAATGAAGACTCAGCACACCACTCCTGAAAGGTTGCTGATCCCTGGACTAATGCATCATACAAATAATCATTTATATGCCAATTCTGAATATTTTATGCTGCTCAAGTTTATTAGTATATTTGTGGTAGGAGAGCTAGAAATATAAACCATTATTCCTGCTTTTTCATCATGGAGTGTAACTGCCATGTAATCTGGGGGGCATAGTACCAGTGTTGTTGTTCTGCTGTAGTTACTGAATAACACGGAAGCAGTAAATTAGAAATGATATGATGATTGTGCCTATCAGATTACATAATAATTACTCTGAGGATAATCATGTAATTACTCTGTAAAGAAACATGGATTTTTTTTCTGAGACTAGCTAACTTTGTGCAGTTGGTAAACTATTAAATGTAATGTATATCCAGTAGTGGAAAGACTGTGCTGGTTAAGTATCCTTCTTTATGACTGGTTTTCTTAACTTGTAGGAAAGAATGCAAGTTTGTTCATAACTTTCAGTCAGACCATAACCTCCGTGTCCTAAAAAGACATGGTCTTGAAAACTTAAATGATGATGAGTTGCGTCAGCTCCTGCTTCAGAATGATTCTTCGCTCTTACCTGAGGTGAGTACTGCTGCAGCAATGTATTATTCCCTTTACAATTAGTATAATGAAAAGAAGGAATAATGGCATTGAGTAGAACCAATTGGCAAATACTGTGGTGATGAGGTATATAGGCCCTGATCCTACAACACTGGTAATTATAGTTAACTTTATTACTGAGAGTAATTTCACTGAAGTAAAATCAAGCATGCGCAGAAGTATTGGCAGGATCAGTGTCTTGCTTTGTATACTTTTCCTTCATAGCTCCAGCATTGCACCTCATCACTAACCTGCAACGCCCCTGTTGTTCTTTTTTTTTTTTTTAAATGGATATGGCGGATCATATTGAAGTGTATTGACAGAGCTTTATCTGAAATTGAGTCTGGAATGTCAGAAGGTTTGTGATTTAACACTGAAGTGCATTAGCAGAGCTAGATGGTAGAAACTAGCTTTTCATGAGACCCAGGTTCATTCAGAATAAAAATTAAAACCCAAACACACAGGACTAGTGGCTTTCAAGAAACTAGACATGCTAATTTAATAGCTCTTGAATCTTTTTAAAATGTTCTAATGTATTTATACAATGATTTTGATATTGACTTTCTATAAATCTTTCTGTTCTTTAGTATTTAATCATCCATAATATAAATCTGTATTACTGGGTGTTACCTGTTTAGAAGGATTAACAAAAGAGAAACTCAGATGGTCTTGACTTGCATGGCTAGAATCTACAAGGAAATTTAAATTCAAAACTCATCTTCTTAAAACACTAAAGATGAGAAATAAAGCACAGCAAAATTAGCAACCTAAAGAGTTGAGGTTCTTACAGCAACAGCAACTCAACCATGCCGAATGTGTGTAAGTTAGAGTAAACTTCCATTTGCCATCATCAAAGTGGGCCTGAATGTGTTTGATGCGAATGTTTGGGTCTGCCCAAAAGCCCATTCTAAACCAGGGTTGCGCAATCAGAGCATTTCATAAGACCCGTGGCCTGCTTCAACACAGTATACTAATGGCTGATTCATTAGTTTTTTTGTCATCATGTTTACATCATTTTAGTTTACACAAGTGTGTAAATAGGTTGTGTCTATGTACAGTATTGTCTATCTAAATACATACAAAACAAGCTGAACTTAGTCATCTGTATTGATTTATATTTTAAATCTTATTAAATTATGTAGAATCTGTTTTGCTCACACAAGGTTATACTTAGGTTTACATGGCCCTCCTGAGCAATAAGTTGGGCCCCACTGTTCTAAACAGTATCTGTGGTGCAGAAAAACCCATATAAATTTCTTCATGGCTTTTGTTTTTGTTTTGAATGTGTATGAACAAGAAAGTGGCCAAAATATACTACTTGCAGTAGAGTTGTTTTGGTTTTTTTTCCTCTTTCCCAGGTATGCATGCATTATAACAAAGGCGATGGACTCTATGGGTCTTGTACCTTCAAGAAGATCTGCACCAAACTCCATATGTGCCAGTACTACTTGCAGGGAGAGTGCAGATTTGGCAGTAGTTGCAAGCGATCACATGACATTTTTAATCTGGAGTGTTATGAAAAGTTGGAGAGGCGAGGAATGAGCCCGAACCTGATTGCCAAACTGCCCTCTATCTTCAGGAACATGTATGACATCAAAAATGGCACCTCTTCACCACACAAAGGTAAAAACATTTTATCCTTTTTAAAACATTAGGGAAAGAGGAGACAGTGAGCCTAGCATTAGCACAGATCTCTGCTAGATAGGGGAAACTGAAATTGAGACTTAGCTCTAGTTCTTATTAGGGGTTGCCAGTTCTGGTTGGATGTATTCCTAGAGGTTTAATCACATGACATAATCTTTAATTTCTGGAGACTCCAGGACAATCTTGGGGAGTTGGCAACCTTGCCACCAGGTGAGGTACCCTCTCTCTCTTTATAAACATCCCCCTTTTCAAATTTGAGGCATTGATAGGATTCCGAAGGATAAAACGTTTGCCATGATGCAAGACCCTTGATCCTGGGGCAGAATGATCTTCAGGGAGTAAGGGCCATCACAAACCTCATCACTTTCCACTCCAAGTGCGAGATGAATATCTTCGACCTTTCCTTCTCTAACATAAACACAGAGTAACAGATATATGTATATATTAAACAAAAATGAAAAAGACACGCAGTGCCAAAACAAGACACTCCACTGCATGTGCTTCTCTCTCTGGGGAGAAGATGAAAGAACAAACAACATGTGATAGAATTGTAGTCACATTGCTTAATGCTTTATGGTCGGCGCTCAGATACTGTGGTGATGAGTGTGATATTAAAAATCTCTATAGAATAGAAGAGTAGGACTGGAAATGGGAAGAAAGGGATTCTTTATTATAGTTCTGGTGGAAGTGAGTTAAGCAGAGAGAGAACACATTTAGGGAGGGACATTGTGTGTGTGTGTGTGTGTGAGAGAGATTTTATATACTTCTCCACCTTCTTCTTATCTAGGGTGTCTAGCATGAGAAGCCATGGAAAGCAGTGTCCTAATTGCTTCTCATAGCTTTAATGTTTTCTGTTCCTTTTCCACTTAAAGTTTTAAACTATGCTAAATTAATTAAAGGACTGCAGAATAGAAAAACAATGTATACCTGCCTCCTGATCACTCAGCTCTCTTGTGTACCTTTGGAACCATGGCAGTCCTAAATTGTAGACTCTTTATTAAAAGGTGGCCAGGTGAATAGGTGTCTGGGATACCCACATAACTTGTGTGTTTTGAAACAATGAGGCTGTTACTCCACTGATTGGGGTGATGTAGATATCTTTCCTAGTAAGCTAAGCAAGTCTGACTCATGATATTCTGTAACTGATCTAAGAACTGATGAAGTCTGGTGGCTGGAGAAGGGGACTAGGATGCAAGCTTCCTGGGTTCTGTTTCCAGATGTGCCATTGACTCTCTGCCCTGGTTTACACTACGTGGTTAGGTTGAATTTAGCTGTGTTAGGTTGATTTTATAAGCAATGTGTCTACACAACCAACCCTGTTCCGTCGACCTAAAGGGCTCTTAAAATCGACTGTTGTACTTCTCCCGGCGAGGGGAGTAGCACTAAAATCGACCTTACTGGGTCGAATTTGGCGTAGTGCAGACGCAATCTGACGGTATTGGCCTCTGGGAGCTATCCCAGCGTGCTCCAATGTGACGGCTCTGGACAGCACTTTCCACTCGGATGCACTAGCCAGGTACACAGGAAAAGCCCCAGGAAATTTTGAATTTCATTTCCTGTTTGGTCAGCGTGGCGAGCTCAGCAGCACAGGTGACCATGCAGTCCCAGAATCGCAAACGAGCTCCAGCATGGACCGAACGGGAGACACTGGATCTGATTGCAGAAGAATCCATGCAGGCCAAAAAGAAGAAATGTTAACATATATGCCAAAATTCCACAGGGCATGGTGGAGAGAGGCTACAACAGGGACACACAGCAGTGCCGCATGAAAGTTAAGGAGCTCAGGCAAGCCTACCAAAAGACAAAGGAGGCAAACGGTCACTCCGGGTCAGAGCCCAATGCATGCCGCTTCTTCCTATGATCAGCTGCATTGCATTGTAGGGGGGGACCCCACCACTGTTTGGAGACACCTGCAAGGGGGGAGTCTCACGCAACAGGGAGGAGGATTTTGTGGAGGAGAAGGAGGAGAATGCGCAGCAAGCAAGTAGAGAATCTGTTCTCCCTGGCAGCCAGGACCTTTTCATCACCCTGGAGCCAATGCCCTCCCAACGCAGGTTCCCGGACCCTGAAGCCAGAGAAGTCACCTCTGGTGAGTGCACATTTGTAACTACAGTACAGGGTTTAAAAGCAATAGTGTTTAATGTTTCATTTGCCCTGAACACTTGGGATGCATTCACGGCCAGTACAGCTACTGGAAAAGTCTCTTATCGTGTCTAGGGATGGAGCGGGAATCCTCCAGGGACATCTCCATGAAGCTCTCCTGGAGGTACTCTGAAAGCCTTGCAGAAGGTTTTTGGGGAGGGCTGCCTTATTTTGTCCTCCACGGTAGGACTCTTGACCACGCCAAGCCAGTAGCAAGTAGTCTGGAATCACTGCAGCACAAAGCACGGCAGCAAATGGTCCTGGGTTTTTGTCGCATTCAAGCAACATTCAGTCTGTGTCTTTCTGTGTTAGCCTCAGGAGAGTGATATCATTCATGGTCACCTGGTTGAAATAGGGGAATTTTTGTAAGGAAACAGTAAAAGGACCCCGTTCGTGCTGGGCTGTTTGTGCGTGGCTAAAAGAGATCATCCCAGAGAATAGCCACACAGTGGGGTGGGCGGAGGGGTGTGCTGCACATCCACCCGAAAACCGCAGCCCCTCCTTTTAAATGGCAAACCCAACTGGCATTGCTTGCTATGGGAAAAGAGGGCGCTGCAGTTTTTGAAACCATTTCCACATGTTACGAAGGCAGAAGAAACCCACTCCGCGTACCCTTTGGTTTATCATGGCTGCCTGGAAACCGAATTCTGTTGCCCAGCCATGTGCGATGTGTGCTGACAGGTGCTCAATATACAAGGCAAAATGTGACCTTGTACCTAAAGCACATGTGCTGTCTGCTGTGAATTGCTTGATTCACTATGAAAGAGTCTCCCTTTTGTTCTCAGAAATGTATCTTCTTAAATTCTATTCTCTCTTTTTATCCCCCTGGAGGTGCAAATGTTTCTGTGCTCCCCCATCATCTCCTTCCCAGAGGTTATCGCAGATTAGAACGTGAAAAAAATGCACTCATGATGACACGTTTTCTGAGCTCATGAGTCCTCCCGCACTGATAGGGCACAGCTGAATGCATGAAGGCATACAGTGACAGAGGCCGGGAAAGCATTACATTAGCACGATGAGCAGAGGCAGGAGGCGATGCTGAGGCTAATGGGGGAGCAAACAGACATGTTCAGGCATCTGGTGGAGCTGCAGGAAAGGCAACAAGAGCACAGACCGCTGCTGCATCCACTGTATAGCTGCCTGTCCCCCTCCCCAAGTTCCATATCCTCCTCACCCAGACGGCCAAGAATGCGTGGGGAGGCTCCGGCACCCAGCCACTCCACTCCAGAGGATGGCCCAAGCAACAGTCGGCTGTCATTCAAACAGTTTTGATTTGTAGTGTGGCTACAATAAGGAATGTGGCCTTGTCCTTCCTTCCTTCCTCTCCCCCCCACCCGGGCTACCTTGTCAGTTATCTCCTCTTTTTTTTTTTTTTTTTTTTTAAATTAACAAAGAAAGAGTGCATGGTTTCAAAACAATAGTGACTTTATTTCCTTTGCCAACTGTGATCAAAGGGGGGATGGTCGTTGGCTTACAGGGAATTAAAACCAACAAAGTGGAGGTGGGTTTGCATCAAGGACAAACACACACAACTGTCACACCGTAGCCTGGCCAGTCATGAAACTGGTTTTCAAAGCCTCTTTGATACACAGTGCACCTAGCTGTGCTCTTCTAATCGCCCTGCTGTCTGGCTGCTCAGAATTGTCCACCAGGCCATTTGCCTCAACCTCCCACCCTGCCATAAATGTCTCCCCCTTACTCTCACAGATATTATGGAGCACACAGCAAGCAGCAATAGCAATGGGAATATTGGTTTTGCTGACGTCTAACATAGTCAGCAAATGGCACCAGCGAGCTTTTTAATGTCCAGAGGCACATTCTACCATCATTTTGCACTTGCTCAGTCTATAGTTGAACTGCTCCTTACTACTTTCCAGGCTGCCTGTGTATGGCTTCATGAGCCATGGGAGCGAGGAGTAGGCGGGGTCTCCAAGAATAATTATGGGGATTTCAACATCTCCAACAGTAATTTTCTGGTCTGGGAAGTAAGTCCCTTCTTGCAGCTGTTGAGACAGTCCAGAGTTCCTAAATATGCGAGCGTCATGCACCTTTCCCGGCCATCCCACGTTGATGTCGGTGAAACGTCCCTTGTGATCCACCAGTGCTTGCAGCACCATTGAGAAGTACCCCTTGTGGTTTACAAACTGGTTGGCAAGGTGGTCTGGTGCCAAGATATGTATATACATTCTGTCTGTTGCCCCAGCACAGTTAGGGAACCCCATTGCAGCAAGGCCATCCACTATGACCTGCACATTTCCCAGAGTCACTTCCCTTGCTAGCAGAAGGTTAGTGATTGCCTTGGCTACTTGGATCACAGCAGTTCCCACAGTAGATTTGCCCACTCCAAATTGATTCCGGACTGCCTGGTAGCAGTCGGGCATTGCAAGCTTTCACAGGGTCATCGCCACTTGTTTCTCAACTGTCAGGGCAGCTCTTATCTTGGTATTCCTGCACTTCAGGGCAGGGGAAAGCAACTCACAAAGTTCCAGGAAAGTGGCCTTATGCATGCAAAAGTTTTCACAGCCACTGGGAATCATCTCATACCTGCAACACTATGTGGTCCCACCAGTCTGTGTTTGTTTGCCGGGCTCAGAATTGGTGTTCCACCGTATTGACCTGCCCCACTGCTTTCAGGAACGTCTGTGTCCATGTCCTCCTCACAGTCATCCTCGTGCTGGTGGCTCCTAGCCAGGTTCTGCACATACTGCAGGATAATGCGCAAGGTGTTTACTCTGCTCACAACAGCAGCGGTGAGATGGCGGGCTCCATGCTTGCCATGCTATGGCGTCTGCCCGGGTAACCCAGGAAAAAAGGCTCAAAATGATTGTCTGCTGTTGCTTTCACGGAGGGGAGACTGACGACATGTACCCAAAACCACCCCCAACAATGTTTTTGCCCCATCAGGCATTGGGAGCTTAACCCAGAATTCCAATGGCAACAGAGACTGCGGGGAGTGTGAGATAGCTTCCCATAGTGCACCGCTCCGTGAGTTGATGCTAGCCATGGTATTGAGGATGGACTCCGCCGACTTAATGTGCTTAGTGCGGACACATACAATTGACTGTATCAAATCGATTTCTAAAGATCGACTTCTATAAAATCAACCTCATTTAGTAGTGTAGACATACCCTCTGTGTAACATTGGTCAGGTCATTTAAAATCTTTCTGCCTTCATTTCACTGTTTTGATTCTGTTCTTTTATTTTTACAATACACCTAAAAACTGAATTCAAGAAACTAAATAGAGACCCAGAAGTCAAATTCAGAGGTGATGGGTAAGGCTAAGACTTAGTCATGGGTATTTTTGGTAAAAGTCATGGACAGGTCATGGGCAATAAATAAAAATTCACGGTCTGTGATCTGTCCATGACTTTTACCAAAAATACTGCCGACTAAATCTCTACTTCTGGGCCCCTGCTGCTCTGGGCACGCCCCAGGACTTTTGCTTGGGTGGGGCACATGGAAAGTCATGGAATCAGTGACCTCCATGAAAGAATCGCAGCCTTAGTGATAGATAAGTTACATCTGTAAGGGACTCTAAGTTAGGTGTCATTTACATGCTCAGGATCTAAAAATGTAAGTTGGACCAAATTAGGGACTGTCTATACTACAAAACAAAACACAGGCTTATGTAATTGGACTAATGGCTTGGACAAAATGACAAAGGCTTTAGTTTTGTTATGTAACATAGTTAAACCCCATCTATGCTATAAAATATAAGTATGTTATGACTTTTGTTATATGTCATAACTATATGCCTGAATCTATTTTTGTAGTGGGGAGACTTCAACTTCAATCTTCTTAGAATTAGATCAGAGTCGTGTAGTTACAAAGTCTCTTCATGCGTGTCTTCTCTAAACATAAGTGTATTTTTTAGGAGAACTTGTTGAAACTGAACATACGAAAGTTATTTATAAATGACAATTCTGTTTCTCCCTTTGTAGCGAGAAGAGACAGTCTTAGTCAGAGATCCCAGAATGCAAATAGTAACGAAGAATTAGAAGAGATCTGCTTGTACTACATAAGGAAAAGTTGTAGCTTTCAAGGTAAGTCATCATAATACTAGCAAGTCACGTTCATTTTTCCTTTATCTTAAAACGTGTATGGGTGTGGTTTTTTTGTTTTTAATTAGTTGCCAAATATTCCTATGGTATATCCTGTATAATGATTTTACTCAGTAAAAATGGCTAGAAGCTGGTCTTCACTGCCTAATAAGATCTTTTTCCTTTCTCCCAACCGTCCCTAGTCTGTACACTTTGCCCACAAGGCCATTGTTGCTATTCTCTTCCTCCATTTACAAAAGGCTGAAACTGCATTGCTCCATGAATTCTTGACCCTTTTTCCTTTTGCCATGTATGCGGCCCTCATTTGGTTTCTAGTATTGGTCTTTTTTTTTTCCCCCCCTTTACTTACACTAGGCACGAAAGAATCTCTGAGAACATCAGTTTGGGCAATCCTACATTGATTCTCTTTCCGGATCCCTAAAGTTGCCCTTGATTCTGTTGACTCTCCCTTGATTTATGTCATTGTTACAACTGGGAGTCTGTGACAGTTCCTCTACCTTCTGCCATATACCCTTTCTGTTGTCTTATTGCTTCTCCTGGTAACCGTAACACACCATGCAATACTTTCTGTAACAGATGGTGTTGGCAACAGTCTTAACTTAGTAGATTTTAGATTTAGTAGTAATCAGGCCCATCTAGTAGGTACCCAAGAGTTCTGAAGGCCTTTAAGTATGAAGTGTAGTCAAATTTTTTAAAAAGCTACTGTTCCAGAGGATTGAAAGATAGCAAATGTATCTGTATTTCAGAAAAGATGCTAGGGATGATATGTGGAATTACAGGCCAATAAGTCTTATATCTGTACCTGACAAACTGGTTGAAATGATCATTAAAAAATAGATGACTAAAACACCTGTTGGATCATTATATGCTAATATGTTTTCTGCAAAGGAAAATGGTATCTCACTAATGTAGTAGAATTCTTTGAATGTGTCAAATAACTCCTATATCCACTGGCGGGCAATTTTTTTAGATATTCAAAAGGCCTTTGACAAAGTCCCTCACAAAGCATTACTAAAGAAGCAAAATCGTCATGGGGTGAGAGGCAAAGTATTGCCATGGATCAAAAACTAGTTAGAAGTTAGAAAACAGAGTATGATTAAATAGTCAGCTTTCATCCTGGCAAAAGGTTAACACTGAGATACCTCAAGTTTATGTACTGGGTACAGAATTTAATATATTTATGAATACTCTGGAAAAGGGAGCAAAGTATCAGAATTTGCATATGACACAAGTTGTTTAGGCCTGGTCTACACTACACGGTTAGGTCAACATAAGCTGTCTTGTGTCAACCTAGGGGTGGAAGTGTCTGCTCTTAAATTTGGCTCCCACTGATGTAAGTGCCTCTCTACACTGACTTAGTAACACCTCCCAAATGGCGTAGAATCATGGTTAGCGTAATTATCTCGATGCAGTGTCAGTTTAGACATTGTGTTGCTTGTGTTGATTGTTACTCGCTTTCTGGAGCCATCCCACAATGCCGCATACTGACAGTACAATCAATACAAGTGCTCCTGGTGAGAATGTGCACCACCAATACAAGGAGCCAAGTGCGCGTGCACACAAGCAATATAACTGTGGTGGCTGTATGCTGGCATAAGTTAGGTCAAAATAATTTTTTAGTATAGACTGGCCTTAGATTCGTGAAGTCGAGGAGGGATTGAGGAACTTCAGAGAGACCTAACTGAGCTAGGTCAATGGATGATGAGGTGACAATTAAAGTCCGGTGTCAATAAATGAAAGTTAATGCATGTTAGAGGGAAAACTTTTAAACTACTAGCATACCTTTCAAGGTTATGAATTAACTGTATTAGCTCTGGATAGGAACCCGGGTGTCACTGTAGACAGCTCAGCGTAGATCTCTCTGGTTGATGCACAGCTGCGATCAGAAAACAAACAATGTTAGGATGGAATGGAGAATAACACAGGAACTTTATAATGCCTCATATCAATTGTGTGGCCTCATCTGGAATACTATGTATAGTATTGGTCATCCCATCTGAAAAAAAAGATACAGGAGAGGCATGGGAAAACTTTCATGAAGAGTGACTGAAAAGATTGAATTTCCTTTTCTTAAAGAGGTGACATAATAAAAGTATATAAAATTAGCAAACAGTACAGACTTGTGTTAGTATGGTCTAGAGAAGGTAGATAGGGAGTCTTGTGTTCTCCCTGTCACATAATACAAGAACAAAGATTTTTAATGAAATTAAGAAGTGGCAAAACTGATAAAAAGAAATATTTCCCCACAGTGTGTAATTACACTATGAAACTCGTTGCTTCAGAAAGTTGTTGAGGCCAGGAGCATAGCAAGAGTCAAAAAGGGATTGGACATTTATATGGGTAACAAGAGTATCCAGAGTTGTCATGATTAATGCTAATACATTTTGGAAGGGATAATAAACCTCATGTTTCAGGGTTTATGCAGTCTCTGATTATATCTCATTCTAATATCTAATGTGGTGGTGGTGGTGTGGGGAGGAAGCATATTATCCCATATCTGCCTACTGCAGGTTTCTTACACCTTCCTTTGAACCACTGGTACTGGACACTGTCAGAGACTGGATACTAGATTAGATGGAATGTAGGAATTGCTGTACTGATCAGATCTGTGTCCCTAAGTCGCTATAAGATAGTCTTTCTCCCTTTCAGTACTTGTCTCTTTAAGGCTGTTTGAGCTGTTATCTGACGTCAGTCTTATCTCACTTGAAGCATCCTCCAACTCAGGGGTATGCAATCTATGGCCCAGGTGCCAAAGACAGCACGCCAGCTGATTTTCAGTGGCACTCACAGTGCCCAGGTCCTGGCCACCAGTCCAGGGGGCTCTACATTTTAATTTAATTTTAAATGAAGCTTCTTAAACATTTTAAAAACCTTATTTACTTTACATACAACAATAGTTTAGTTATACATTATAAACTTATAGAAAGAGACCTTCTAAAACCATTGAATGTATTACTGGCACACGAAACCTTAAATCAGAGTGAATAAACGAAGACTCGGCACACCACTCATGAAAGGTTGCTGATCCCTGCTCCAACTTGTCAGGGTGAAGTAGCTGTTGCTGTTATCTGTGTGTGGTTGCATGTCTCCTTCCCTTTTTCTGTTTCTCGTTGCCATGTTCACCTTTCATCATCTCCCCTGCTCATGGTCTCAGCCTGCTGATTCTCTGCTGATTGTGCCTCTTTTCATAATTTTGTACAGTGTGGTTTCTTTGACTTCAGCTGCTGTTCAAAGTCCTCTGCTTGTTGCTCTAGAATGAAAAACAGCTTGAACTTTGTGCGTACAGACTTTTTTTTTTGTCTTTACTCTTTCCTGGTGAGGGGTTTTATGTTAACTGAGCAACTGTGTATGTCTACACTTCTCAATATGAACTCTGTCTCAGTCACAAAATGTCTATATTGTCAAGAGTAGGGGTTTTCAAACAGGGTCGGGACCCTTCAGGTGGTTGTGAGATTATTACATAGGGGTCGTGAGCTGTCAGCCTCCACCCTAAACCCTGCTTTGCCTCCAGCATTTATAATATATAAATATATAAAAAAGTATTTTTAATTTATAAGGGGGGGTCACACTCAGAGGCTTGTTATGTGAAAGGGGTCATCAGTACAAAAGTTTGAGAACCACTGGTCAAGAGGGACAGCGGTAGCTGTCCTGCAGTGGCTTGAATGTGAGTGAAGTCTAGGGCAGACTGTGTAGAAGCAGGGAACAAATCACAGACTTGTTGTGAGTTTTGTACTTAGATTTCACCAACCAATAATCAAGTGTGAACTCCTCAGGCACTAAAACAGCCTTAACATGGAGTCACAGACAGTCTTCTTGGGTACCCCAATCTGTCTTGCCACTCAGATGAGCTTATCTTTGTGATAGATGGTCCCTTACATTAGAAATCACAACAATATTCAGGTTATTCCCAGTCTGAAAGGACTAGTCACTTACTCCAGGATCAGTTTCACCAGAGAACTCAAACCAATGAGGTAGCTAATCTGTAATAAATTATCTAAAGATTTATTAACTAGGAAAAGGAAATAAGAGAGTAATGTTACTGAAATGTCGGGTCCGCCTAGCTGAGAGCCAATGACAGCCAGACAGGAATAAGGAAAGGTTGCTTTATTCTGCAGAAGAAAGGAGAGCCTTGTACCTTGGTACAAAAAACTCTGCTCAGTACAAAAATTAAGAATCTTTTATACACACTCACACATAGGCTTCGGTCGTGCTAGCATTTGATTGGTGGTTAACAAACCCTGCACTTCTGCAATCTGCTCAGGAAAGACAAGCTAAGAACCAGCTTCAACTGCCTCAAAACTGATAAGGGGAGACAGTTCAAAAGTTCAGGGTACTGTGTCCGTGAGGCTTCTGCTTCTCCCTACTGGCTGCTTGTAAGTTATTAAGGGGGGCTACCAGTGACTTTTACAGTAATTTACAAGGTTAAAGCAGGTAAAGGTAAGTACAAAAATGAATTACAATCTTAGGTTCCAAAAGGTGATAGAAACTGCTTGTAATATTCATGCTCTGTATGTCATTTAGGGCTAACCCAGGCTAAGCAGCTGGGGATCCCTTGCTTATGCTTAGAAATCCAAACAGCACAGAGATACTGTTTCTTCTTGTTAGGGACTTTTCTTACTTTTCCACCCAGAGTTCAACCTGATGGGATGAGTCCATGCTTGGATCTCCTCATCATGAGGTGAGGGGAGGAATGCAATTAACAGAGCCTTTGTTTCACAATGGCTCATTTGGTTTCTGCGGGTCTTCTTGGTGGGCAGGTTCTAACACTTTGTGTAGAAAGCCAGCATTTTACATTCATTAATGTTTCTTTTCTGTTCGATGACTGACTTACACAATTAAGTATTTGCATTGCAATCCTCTGTAATATTACCTTATGATATGGGGTACAGATGTTTGGCAAGAGCTGGCACCTGGTCTGCCAGCATCACAGTGGTAAAGAGGACTGGACTGTTTGAACAGCATCAGCATGGGGAGTGACAGATATTAACTCTGGGAATCTAACTGGGTCTCCCACTCTCATTGTCATTGTTAATAAGGCCAACAGTGAGATCTGTTTGGCCGGAAAAAATATTCATTTAATCCATTGTGGGGATTTGAGTTCATAGTAACACATGACCTTATAGCTTTAAAGCAGACACATATCCATCACCACCACCACCACAATTACATCCTTAATAGTAGCTTTTAAACACAAGCAAATAATGTAATGGGACTAGAGGAGGAGGGGGTCCGTCTTGGTCACAACTGAATCACTTTGGATGGCCAGTGTATGAAGTTTTCACTGAGATGTCTGCTCTACCTGTTCAGTAGGTGGATACTTTCTAGTGCTGTGTTCCTGGCACCTTCACAAGCATTAGATTCCAATATACATACCCAGAAAAATCATCTGGTGGTAGGCTATGGAACTAACACAGCTTCATTTAATTTTTACCTTTTTTAGATAAGTGTATCAGAGTTCATTTTCATTTGCCATATAGATGGCAGATCTTGGAAGGTGCCCTCTGGAAGGACTTGAAGGATATGGAGAAAATTGAAAAGGCATATTGTGACCCCAGTAATAACAGGTATAAATTTTTAGTAATTTACTAATGTTTGTGGCTTTCCTTCTGAAAGTGAAATACTGATCTAGATCCTTAGCTCTCATCATTGACACAGCTCCATTAAAGCCGATACCTAAACTGCTTCATTTTATTTAGTGAATCAGTGGGATTTAGCTGACTTACACCAGCTGAGGGATCTAGCCCCTTGGTTGTTCTTTGTAGCCTGGGATCCATCTTGGACATTTATGGGTTATGCTATAGAGCTGAGTGGCTAGCTCACTTGTTTGTTTTTCTGCTCTATTGCACAGATGGATTATTTACAATGGAGATGGTGGGAAAACTTTTGAAGAAAATAATTTAGACTAAAATATTCTTGAAAATTTGTCCTATTTTGACTAGCTTTTGTCCTGTTTCATCCCTGCCTTTATTACAGAGTGCATCTCCTTTACCATTGTAGTATCATATTGAGGTAGTGCGTGGCTCTTCACTCATTCCAGCGAGGTGTCCTTGCAGTAGGAGATGTGGGTGGAGTAGGCTGAGAGAGAGAGAAGAGCTGAGGGGCATAGGTAGCAATTGCAAAGGTGGGAATAACTTCAGAAAGCTTTGATAATGCAAAGAAGATATTGGAGGAGACTCATACTAGGGACGTAAATATTGTTTAAAAAGTTAACCGGTTAACTGAGGTCACTTCGGCTGGTGTGAGGTGGCTGGGGCTGGGGTGATGTCGGCTGGCGCAGGGCTGAGGGTTAACGGTTAAGGTCCATTAACAGTAAGCCTAATGCTAACCAGTTAAGCTTTTACATCCCTGACTCATAATAATATATGATATAATGTCCTGGAATATGTATATGGGCCACTTTCTTCAAAAGTTCTCACATTCCACTTAGTGTGTTTGTAATCGTCTCGGCTTCTAATGGCTCATGGCCTGAAGAAAGGACAGCAGTACTGCTGCTGCTAACAGCCAAGAGATTCTCTTGCATCTGTAGCGATGATGAGCTTTTGGAAGAAACTGTTGAAGGTCTGTTTCCCAGGTTGCATGTCTGTGGCTAGTTGCCACTAAGCACTGGAAATTGTAAAGAGAGGATTGGAGCAGCTGAGGAACAGATCTGTTGATTAGACCATGCTTATGTTGGATCAAAGCCTATTCAAAGCCTGACTTAAGCTATAAGTGAAAATGAGTTTTGAGGGTCTGATCCATTAATTCATATCACAAAAACATTTCAATATCAACAGTCTTCTGTTCCTGCTTTAGAGAGATCAAAAGGCAAGAGGTGATCCAGGTCAGAATATAAGGAATTAGCAAAAGTGTATGTGATGTTTACACATGCCCATTTTAGATCTGACTCAAGAACCGCTGTCGTCATGACTGTGATTTCTATAAGTTATGATTTCATATAGATTTACAATATTATGTCTTAAACTTTGGAACCATATACAATACAAAATAATACACGTGTGGGCACTGTTCAGAGGGGTGAATAGTGATTGTGGTAGGAATCATGACTTTGCACTTCACCCTTGGGGGCACTTACATTACTTTGACAGTGGGCATAATATTTTGCATTATTTTTATGGATCTCTGACTCAGAAGTTATAAGTACGCTCAATTGACTGATGCTAACTTTATTTTTTTTTTTAACCCTTTGGCCCTTTCACACAGGTTTTCATATAGTGGCTTGCAGTATATATCTTTTCAGAACATGACCTATGGCTCTGCCAAAGTTAGGCGCCTCTCCACAGCATCGTCTGTGACCAAACCTCCTCACTTCATTCTTACAACAGATTGGCTCTGGTACTGGAAGGATGAATATGGTGTGTGGCGTGAATATGGAACAGAAGTAAGTGTGTAGATGAAAGGCAGCTGCCCAACCCTATTGCATTAAATCTGTGGAAACTATTGGATGCTATATGCGCTGTCTTTTTTTATTTTAATAGTCTATTGATCAGATTTGGGCTCAGAGGATTAGTAATAGGATATGGAGACTTTAACTTTTAGGTTCAGTGGCTCAGATACAGGAGCAGTCAGTAGTGACTGAAAGTCATTACTGACTGACATCTGTTTAGTGCATTGTCTGAAATAGGCAATTTTCATTGCTTGAAATGTAACCTTCTCTTTCCTTCAGTGTTTCTCGACATTCTGGATTCAGCAGCTCTCTCTCTCCTGCTCCCCATTCCCATCTCCATCGTGGGAATTGGGGAAGTTTCTCTGTCTAGCTGGTGGCGGATGGCTCTTATTTTAAAGGGCAGTAGCACACAGGCCTGTAAGGCCACAGCTGCCACAGAACAGATACTTTATACTTTCTCATTTTAAGAAGATTAAGAAAAATCTTTTGGTTCTGACCTGACAGGATGATGATCATGATGCTTCCACTGTATGCAGCAGTGACCTGGAGCATGCTTATCTAGCAAAAGTGTCTCCAACGTTGCAGTTCAAAGCTGGAAGACATGAATATGAACTCAACTTTAAAGGTATGCTGGGGGTGGGGTGGTTCTTCCTTTCAGATATGTTGTGTAAACTATGTTAGTAGAGGAGACATTAAGATATTAATCTTACTTTGTGGTGGTCAGAGGAAAAGGGAATCCATTAAAGCTCTCAAGACAAGAGCTAGTCACCCTGAATAAACTCATGTGCCTATTCACACTGAATTTTTTTTTTTTTAATTTAAAAGCCTCCTCTGCAAGATTCAGCTGATTTGGTGAAAAGTTGCATTGTTTTTTGATGCTAACAGTGTGAGAGAATCATGGAAGAATCTGTAAACCAGCTCCAAACTTCCTTTTAATAACAGGTTAACAGCTAGAAGAAGAATACTTAAGCAAAGCTTGTTTTTCTTTAGCCACTTCTAAAGAAGTCTGAAAACTAGTGTAGTCTTTTCTCATGGATTTCTCATTCTGGTTATGGCAAGTAATGAGCACTAAGGAATAGACTGCAAACCAGTTTCCAGGTTCTTTCAATACTGGTTTAAGGAGAAGAAAGCCTTTGCTTTTTTTAGTTTGTAAATCTTAAACGCTATTTACATATTACTCCCACCACTGTTAAATCGTTATTAGGCAGGCTGGGTGCTGCTTAATCTCTTCCATGTGGCTCGCTCTCTGTTAATGTCACAAATGTCCTTTTACAGCCAGACAGCCACACCCAGAATTGGGCTTAAACTAGGGTGTTGTGTTTTTTTGTTTTTGTTTGTCTTTTATATACGATGCATCCATTTCCTAGTTAAAGATAGGTTTGGCATAGTGTCCAGACAGTCGTTACTTAGTATTTTAGCAGGAGGTTATTGTGAAACCATTGCCTCAAATAATAAACTTCCCCCTCTGCTGCTTTCTCCAGGAAGCTAGTTTGAGGTGGGAAAGAGTCTTACACAATCTGGCCTTGAGAATCTATCTGTTGCAGGGCAAAGGACAGAAGCCACAGCTTCATGCCGATTCTGGCCTGTTCCAGAGGCTAGTATGACATCCAGAATAAATCAGAGCAACCTCAAGGCCTACCCTAACTTAAAGTAGCTTTCCCACAGCCTCCCACGGGCTGCTCTATAATCCAGAAGAGCTGGAGTGTAGGTTGCTAGCAAGCAGAGTGGCTAGACCATGGCTCTGTCTGCCTGGGAAGGATGAAGTGGTGGGTTAACCATGTCAGGACTTAAAGCAGCATTTCCAAGGTGACCGGATACTCAAACTTGAAGCTAAGACCACTAATTATCTCCTTTTATGAGAATTTACTCCCCTTTCCACCTCTTCCCCAGACCTGCTGTCCATACACTTGGAAAAGCACAAACCGCCTGGACTGGTATCTGGCTCCACTCAGACTTGCTAGTACTAGTATATGTCTTGAATCTCTGCTACCGTTGCCTTCTACACAGAAAAAGAGGCAGAAGGGAAACATTAACTTCCTACTGGAAGTTATGCTGGACCTCAGTTTATACACCTGTAAGCAGCGTGGAGTTCCCATCCTGCTCTGAAGAGAGTATAAAAGTCCCACCTAAACTCCTTTCTGGTAACATACAGTGTAAACTTCACCCTAAGCTTACTCCCCACGCTTAATAATTCTAGGGGGTTTTCCCTGCAGAGTTTCTTTCTCTTTCTCTTTCTCTCTCTCTTTCCCTGACACCATCCCTTTTTAAAACCTGGTTGTGGATGATTGTATCCGTTTGCTGGTATGACTTGGCAACAGTTGCAGTACACGGTCAGGTAGGGTACAAGCCCCTGATAAGAGGATGACTCTGGAAAACCATGTATCCGTATGCAGATACCAGAGGGAAACTTTATCACTGTGCTGGCCCTGGCACCAGCATGTGGACAAAGGAAAGGAGGTTTACAGCTCCCTGTATTAGGGACAGCCAGGGCTTGGTCCCAGGCATGGTCTAGGATAGACCTCAGGGCTGTTCTACTTGTGTACATCTGCTAATGTGATGGGCAGAATTGCTGGATTATAAATTCCACAGCCTCATTACCTCTTCCCTGACATGCCTCCTTTCTCTTCCTGGATTCCCCCTGCACTGGGAAAGGTGGGGGCAGGGAGGGAAGGGAAGAATTTACTGTCTAGTTATAAAGCTTTGCTAGTTCTGGGTCTTGTCATCAGACCATTCTTCATTAAGGAAGTGAAGGCTGAGAACTGTAAGCCAAAAATTAAAATTTTGATCAAGATGGGAAATGCAACTGAAACTTTCTATTGAAAATAAATAATTATTATAAAAAATTGGGAACTATGACCACCCTTTTAAAAAGTCACTTTATTGTTGGTAAACATGATGCAGAATGGGTGCAGTTTTCCTTTAAAACCGTTTATTAGAAAGTATTCTCATTCTTGCAAGTATCATGAGCAAATTACTTGGCTTGTAGAGGACTTATGTGTGTATTCTTAGTGTGCTAACAGCATTGGATGAAAGCTAGTTACCTCTGCAAGAAATTAAGCTATTGTAGGTCAGTTCCTTAGAAATACTAGAGCAGTGGTCCCCAATCTTTTTCGTCTGACGGGTGCCAAATGACAAGCCACGGAGGACCATGGCAGCAGACAAGCATCCGCCGAAATTCTGCCAACAAGCGGCAATGTCAATAGGTGTCGCAGCCAAAATGCCGCTGACAAGTAGCGTCATCCAGAGGCGTCGCCACTGAAATACCGCCTCTGGATGATGCAGCTTGTTGGCGGCATTTTGGCAGATGCTTGTCTGCCAACCAGTATGCAGGCGCACCGCATTGGGGACCCCTGTACTAGAGTAGCCAATGAGTGTTGTTCCTTCAATCCAGCTCTTTATTTTTGTAAACAAATACAGCCATCTTTGCCTGGACAGCTTGAATGGTATAACATTCTGGCTTATTGTCCAAAGATAAGGTTTCCGTTTTTATTTTTATTTAAAAATCTAGGAGACTGGATTTTTTTTTTTTTTTTTTTTTTTTAGGACAGTAAATGCGATACAGAGGCCTTATATACATACACAATTTAGGTCAACCCAGCTGCATTTCTCAGGATCTGAAAAATCCACACACCTGAGAGCCATAACTATGCTGACTTAACCCCAAGTGTAGATGCAACTAGATTGACAGAAGAATGTTACCGTTACTCAAGGAGATCATGTTCCTGCAGCAATGGTGGAAAAGCCGCTTCCGTCATTGCTGTAGGCAGCATCTGTGCTATGGGGTTATGTCGGCATAACTGTGCTGTTGGAGTCCCTGTAGCAAAGTCTTTCGTTCCTGGATCATTGGTTCAAATCCAGGCTACCATGTCTTGTCAGTCAGTGAAAGTTGGTGCCCTGTAATGGCTGTTTGATAGCCTATTTGAAGAGTTAATGGTCCAAGTATAGCTGTAAGGGGAGAGAGGTCACCTTTGTTGACAGCGTTAAGGGAGAGGCTGAAACCTGAGTATGAAGAATGCAACTACCCATTCTGTAGCAGTGGTCCTTCCAGGCGAAGGTTGAAGCACATGAGCAGAACAGTATGGGGATGCTTCCACAACTGCTATCTATGATGCATCCACTCTCTCCATAGTCCTGGAAAGTGAAGTGAATTATCTGTCATTTCCTCTAGATTTCAGAGCAAAATTAAAAAAAAAATTGGAGTCAGAATTCTCCTATCTGATCTACATGGTAGAGCTTGACTCCTGTAGTCTGTGATGCAAATGGGAGTTGGCTGCATATAGTAGGAGCTGGACATTGGTATCATTTGGTGGCAGAATTGGCAGAGAATCTTAATGGAGAATTTTGCCTCAAATGTGAAGATTGTTGAAAGAGAAATTGGCTGTCTGTGCTGTGTTTTCAGCCATGAATCAGAGAAACCTTCACTATAAGACACAGAGAGAGGTTTGCAGGAGACCCAAATTCCTCTCCCCGCAAGACGTGGAAAAACGGAGAATCAGGTAAACTACAGTTACTCTACTCTGAGGTGGTGGATACATATGTGTTCATGCAGTACTATGCAGTGTCTTGCAGAGAGAGCGTGTGTACTAAGCAAAAGTAAAAAGACTGCTTTTAAGATCATTGTAAGAGGAATTGACACTCTTGGAGGGAAAGAGAGGAGTGTATGTGAAGTGGAAAGAGTTTTAGATATGGCTGTACCCAGGGGTCCCGAACATCCTACCTGACTGAGAAGAGGCTGAATCAAGATGAAAAACGTTGTTTAAGCAGATGGGGGAGAGGTCAGTTTTTGGGGGGCAGGGTCTTTTGTTTAATATATCTGTAAAGGACCTGGCACAATGGGGCCCTGAAATGTCTGAGATGTCTAGGCACTACTGCACTGTAAATGCTAATTATAATAATAGTGAGGGAGGATGGAATGTGTCTGAAAACTGAGAGCAATTTCAGATAGAATTCAGAAAATGTGAAGGTAAGCGAGGATTAATTTCTGTATATAATAGCCCACATCTCATTCTCTCTATAGTACTTTGTTTCTATAAAACACACAAAATTAATCCTTGAGATATTGGTAACAGGAACAGCCTTTCTCACAGTTACTTAAGTATCTGTGTCCAGTCCCAGCTAAAACTAGTATGGCAGTGTTTTAAAACTGAACAGCTATGGGGCGGAGGGGGGGAATAATTATCCAGTTGAGTAGGTGGTTTTTTGTTCACACCTTCTAGTTAGACTTTAAAAATAGCTCACTCATTGCTGGAGTCAGTTGATAATCGGGCAAGCATAGACCACAAGGAGTTGGTAGGAAGGGGCAGAGCCCACCAGCAGGATTCAGGTCAGTGACTTGATGGAAAGCCCAGTATCCCTTTTCACCAAGGCTTCTTTTTTTTTATTTTAAACCTGGTTGGTTGGTTAACACTGTTTCAGCCTTTGTTTTGCTAGGCTAAAGAAGCCAAGCTCTTTTAGTGTCCTCTTTGTAAGATAGGCTCTCTAGTCCCCTACCCTTCTTTCTAGTAGCCCTGTTCTATACCTGATTCTGTTTGAATTCATCTTTCGTGGACATGGTGTCATAGCTTCCTACTCAGATTTGAACCTTAGCGTTCATAAAATGAGAAGCTAGCATGAACCCTCTAAGCTTAATTACTAGCTTAGATCTGATATCGCTGCCGCCAGCCAAGGATTCCAGGGCTTGGCTCCCTCTGGTCTCCCAAAACCTTCTCTGGGGGACCCCAAGACTCAGAGGCCGTGAGTCTCACACCAAAGGGAAAACAACCTCCTCCCCTTGTCTCCTCTTTACCTCATCCCCGGCTCCCCCTCCCTGGGTTATCCTGGATGATACTGTACTTAAACTCCTTGACTTTCAAAACAGAGAGGACAATTCACCTTCCCCCCATCCTTCTTCCCCTGAGGCTGCACAGATTCACCCTCCGTAAATCTAACACAAAGAGAATTTCCCTTCCCTTCGTTCCTTAGCCTACCCAGAGAAAACTCAAACAGGTCTTAAAAAGAAAGCTTTATATAAAAAGAAAGAAAAACACATAAACATAGTCTCTGTATCAGGTTGACAATACAGGGTCAATTGCTTAAAAGAAAAAATGAATAAACAACCTTATTCAAAAAAGAAATACAATTTAAACATTCCAGCAACTACACACATGTAAATACAAAAACAATATAAAAACCTATATTGTCTTATACCTGTACTTACAACTGGGAAACAGAAGATTAGAAGCTTGAAGATAGAAAGATCCCTCTCATAGCCGAGAGACAGACAAAAGACACACACCCAAAACATTCCCTCCCTGAGCTTTGAAAAATCCGGTTTCCTGATTGGTCCTCTGGTCAGGTGTTTGGTTCCCTTTGTTAACCCTTTACAGGTAAAAGAAACATTAACCCTTAGCTATCTGTTTATGACACATGGGTGAAAAGAACTGTATACAGGATTCCAGTTTACCAGTGCCTTATACAAAGGTATTAATACTTCTCTATCTCTACTGGAAATGCCTCGTCTGAGACATTCTAGGATCACATTCACTTTTTTTACAGTTGCATTACACTGCTGGTTTATAGTCATCCTGGGATCAACTAATACACCCGGATCTGGCTTATCTGTTGTTTCCAACTGATGAGCCCCCAGTTTATAGCAGAAATTCTTATTAGTCCCTAAGTTCATGACCTTCCATGCTGTACTATTAAATTTCATCCATTTTCTATTACTTCAGTCCTCTAGGTAATCCAGTTCTTCTTGTATAATATTTTCATCCTCCTCTGTATTGAAAATGCTTTCAGTTTTATGTTGTCAGCAGATTTCATTGGCATGCACCTGCTTTTTGTGCGTAGGTCATTAATGAAAATATAAGTAACAGCTGTGAGTTCTGCCTAACCATTTTGCAGTTGCTGGCTTGTCTTCTGCCATAAATTAGTAACCGACAATTTATGTAGCAAATTGGAAATGGTCATTGCTTAAGTAATGAAGTATAGTATTTGGGAGGATTAGGAACACCTGCTGAAAAATGATGATGGGCATTTGTACCTCCTAAAATACAATAGTGTAGTAACTTACCCAAAATAACATATTTAGCTAAGTGAGTTTATGGTGGAGTTACACGGTTTAATTTTTTTGTAACTGAGAACTAAAGCACAGTGCATTTGTGATGCTGAAATGTTTCCTAACCACTGTGATGCACACATAATAGGTGCCCCAATCATGCTTTTGTGCTATCAAATTTAAGCAGGATTTGAAGACAATAAATTTGATATTGTGGTTGTTAGGGCCTGGAAAATAATGTTCTGATATTTTGAAGCAGTACAGGAGTTCATGTAGGGGGAAGAGCTTATTGGCTCAGCATTTCAGTCTTTTCACATATGAAAGCCCTATCTATAACCTGTTCTCTTTGGAAATATCATATATGGTTGAGTCCTGTGTAGGCAAGTGGAATTGGATATGTGTAATAGTAGATTGTTTATAATCAGTAGGAAGGAAACCATAAACTCTCACCTTGTGGAGACTGGGACGCAAAACTACAGAAGGCCCAAGCAAAGTGAGCTTAATGGTAACAAAAGAGACTTAACCCCTTTAAATGTTGGGTTTGTGTGAGAACCGATGACCTACACCAGAACTATTGGTAGTTTGAGCTCAGTTTGGTGACACAACTCATACCAACAATTGATACTGAGCGTTTGTCTGTCATTTTATATGCTCAGACCCCAGTTCAGCAAAGCACTTAGGCACATATCCAACTATAAGCATGGAAATAGTTCCCATTGAAATCAATAAGGCTTCTCTCATTCTTAAAGTTAGATATGTACCAAAGTGCTTTGATGATTTGGGGCCTCAGTTCCTAATTAACTGACATGAGGTTTGGATATGTTACGCATACTAAACTGAAGATACAGTTTTGAAATGCCTGGATATATTGGGTTACATTTTATTTATTCTAAATTAGGCAAAATTCTCTAAGGTAATTCTCTTAAATATTATGATTTAAAAAAAACAACAACTCCTCTCTTGTAATATACAGTGGTGTTGGGCATTCACAGGAAGAATCCATTCCAGCTCACTGGGACAAATCAGCTTTACCAGAATTGGGATACAAGGTATGGAGCTCTTAAGTTTTTCTGTCTGACCACATACAGCTTCCTTAAAATGTAGGCTCTTCTTCAAGCGACACTGCATATTCCCACTTATGGGATAACGCATCACCTTTTGGTGATTTCTGATACAACTTCTTCTAGCAGTGTCAGCTAGAGTGCACTCATGCCCCTCACCTCTCCCCTCAGCATTACCACATTCTGAGGGCAAGGCTTTTTAGGGGGCAGAGTGACTTCACAACTTCATTTTTTTCCAACTGTGTGGCTGGACAGATGTGAACCTCTTTGGAACCAAAGCTTCTGTTCTGTTAGGTAGTTAGTGTTAGTGGTCAGTTTAGTGAGTGATCTTTTTTGGTTCTGTGTTATGGTGGAATTAAAGAAACAGACGAAGCTGGGATTTAAGAGGTGCGCTTCCTGCCTGGCTGTCTTCATGGTGTCCGATGACCATGTGTGGTGCCTGGACGAAGAACATACACATTTTGGGTGGATCTTAACTCCCAGAGCATGCGAGGATAGGGAGATTCGCCTGCACCTCCTTTTCTTGAAAGAAGCCCTCAAGGCCAGACCCTCTGGATCCAAGCCCTCCAGTCAGAGATCCATAAGGCCAGTCTTAGCCCCTGTGGTTCCCAGTAGCAAAAGACTGAAGGATTACAAGAAGCTGCATCTTCTGTCACGGCCATATCTGGTCCCTGCGGTTCCTGTAAGGCTGTATAGGGCTGAACTGAGGGCCACATGGTCGGATACCACTGCCCCAGTTCTCATGGAAAGGATGAGCAACAGTTTGGTTACTCTTCCCAGTTCTGTACCTCGTGCCATACTGCTTTCCAGCTGCTGCAGAACTGTGCAACTCCAGGAATGGAGTCGGCTTCAGTGTCCGCTACCGGTTCCAGGAAGATGAATTTCATCAGTCTGTCATAACCGGAGTTGTCAGTGCCTTCGATTACAGCAGTTGTGACACCAAAGGAAATGAGGCACAAGGGCAAAGGATCCACTGTTAGCAGTGCTGATTTCTATGCATCAGAGCTGTCTGAATCTGGTGGATCAGACAAAGATGCTATGTCAGGGCGGATGGGGGGGGCACGAAAGCACTCTAGCTGACACTGCTAGAAGGAGGTTCTACTGCAAGGCACCACATGGTGGTGCATTATTTCATGTGTGTGACTATGCAGAGCCCTCTTGAGCTCCTGTTCATTTCAGTGCTGCATGTTCCCTTGCAGATGACCATCCCTTACACGATGTACTTACTATATTAGTAATTGCAATCATGTGCCTGCTATCACACTGAGATAGGGGAAAGTGCATCTTTGTACCTGCAAGAGCCTTGCTGAAGTCAGTGGGGCTCAGTAGGGGTGCAAGGGGTCACTTGTGAATCCCTTATTGCAGGATCAGGGCTTTGGCCTAATCAAGAAGCAGTGACTACGTTAACCTAAGGCCTGGTTAATGTCCAGCAATCGAAGAGGGCAAACAGACCCACAAGGCTTTTCAATGCCTTTATTTATTTTATTTTATTTTGGTTCTGTCTTCTTTTTGTATTTGGTTGTGGTCCAAGGGCTCATGCATTCTTGGGCACTGACACTAAATTCGGCAACACAAGATAGCTGCGGGTGGTGAGGTAAACTTATTTTACTTCTGTTCTTGGGTGGAGCAGGTGGGAGTGCAGCATTTTGTTTTCATAGTAGGGTGTACTGGCAGGCGATGATAGGCATGTTGTTCCTAAGGCAGGACATTAAAGATGATCTAATGAGGAGGGGGGAAGGTTGGGCTTTTTCTTCCTGATTATAAAGCCAAGCAATGGAGAGGAGGAAGTAGTTTCTTAAATTGTGTGGGGATTTTTGTCTTGCTTTTTAACATCTATTTAGTAGAGCAGGTGGAAATTTTTTCACATTTCAAAGATTTGAAATAAAAAAGGAAAAATGTGGACAAACATTTTGTGACTCCCCCCTCCCCCTCCCCCGACCTCTATTTGGCTACTGTGATTGACATATTGGAGAAAGGTTTTTTGTTTAATCTTCAACATCTCTGCCCCTATCTCTTAATTTAAAATATAAGAACTCACAAAATTCCCCCATTAAAACCCTCAACAAATCTTCTAGTAAAAGTAGGAAGGCTCAAGTTGATTTTGTGGTGTTTCTAAGGTAAAATACAAGCAGGAACCTCCCCATACATTCAGGACTTGAGCAGTAATAATGAGGTGGGTTTGTGATGGCTCTGTAAAAGAGAGGAGACTGGTTTACATATATTTTCTTTTACAGCTGATCAAACTTCTCAGCTCTTCTGACGAATACAAGAAGGTCCAGGCTGACTTTCAGCGCACAATGCCCAAAACAGTCATTCAAGAGATTCAGAGAATCCAGAACCCAACTCTTTGGAAAGTGTATCAGTGGTATGTGTAAAACATTGCTCTAGTATGTTTCCAAGGTGTTAGTACTTGCTGCTATTAGTTATGTTCAGAGTCCTGTGTGAGAAGCCAGTATGCAACCATGTAAACTGCTGCACAACGGCTTTTTAGCACTTGCTTGACCACTGCTTAGCTGAGATCTGCAGCTGGCTGAGGCAGAACTCAGGCAAGATGGAGGTTATTCTGATATTCAAAGCCCTCTGTGGGAGTAGCCCATCTCCTTGAGATGCAGAGTGGGGGAGGCATTATCTACCATGAGTTGCATTTCACAGGAACTGAAGTTTGGCAGGCAGTGGAGGAGATCTGCAAGTGCAAATGACAGAATGTGATGGGAGGCACTGTTTGTCGAGCTGGGCCACCCCGTCACCCAGTTGTCAGGCTTCCCTGTTAGATCAGGTAATTGCAGTGTGGTGGGCTCTGGACCCTGGGCAGGGCCGTGCAAGCAAACAATCAGTAGCCCCTGAGACTCGTGGCTGGGGCAGACAGTTGCAGTTGGGGTTCTGGCCCCCTGGGTGGGGCAGAAAAGCAATCAGCCTGTAGCCCCTGGGACAAAGAGTCTGTGGTCCCTGAGCCTCTGGACTGGACCGAGAGCAAACAGCAGCCATGCCTACTGGTCTGTGGGGTGTGGTAGGGGAACTCGGCCCCTCCTGCTCCACCAGGTTCTGACCCAGGGCCCTTTGAAGCTGGGGACTTCCACACTAAGGGTTTAGGTATTCGGCTTCTACTACATCTCCTTAGTCACTTCCTACCACAAATTGCATCCCAGGCATCTCCTCGGCTGGTGGCGGCTTGGTGCCCCCCCTCATTCCCTGTAGGTCCATGGACTCTGCTGCTTGGAGTGTCACTAGCCCTTCTGGAGGAGCCTGCATGACTCATCCCTCTTCTTTTGCAGCCAGCCCCAACTGAGCTGGGCTGCCTCCTTTTATCGAGCTCTTCCACCTGGAGCGTGCACAGCAGGGGAAAGGGGGTGTGGCCTCCTGGGCCCACAGTGATTGGTTTGTCCCAGTTGGCCCAGTGCAGGATTGATGCACCCCGTCATACAGAACTTTCACAGATCTAGTTTAGGGAATTTCTGCAAGAGTTCAGAATGACTTCAAACTCCCCTCTGACTAGGCTTTCCATCAGTAAGGTGTACATGTGATCACACACACACATATATATCAAGTATTTATCCAACAGCTTGGGAAGGATGACTAATTTCTATTTTTAAATATTTTGGAGGCACTTTGGTTACAGTCAGCCTTATAAGTTCTTACACAGGTATATTTCAGTACATGGTGCATCTCGCTTATATTTCTGTTTAAACCAGGCCTTTATAAAAGCATACTTTTGTGCAGTTATTCAGTTTAAAAAAGTATTAAAATATTTTGAAAAATCTGAACACTGCAACACTCATCACAGATAATCTGAGTGCCTGCCTCATCAGAACCTACTTGGCTAAAATAATCTGGCTCTGCACTGTGGAACTTTGACGATGCTTTTTATTACAGGCAGAAAGAGCAAATGCAGAAGACAAGTGGAGGAAAGGATGTGTGTGAAAGACTCTTATTTCATGGGACCAGTAAAAACCATATTGATGCCATCTGCGAGCAGAACTTTGACTGGAGAATCTGTGGTCTTCATGGGACAGCTTATGGCAAAGGTAATTCTCTACCTCGTGCTCTGCTAACCTTGATTTAGAGAGAACTTTCTCTAGCCAAACAGTAGCTGCAGCAGTAGTTTGAACTTGAGAATGGCAGAGGGAGGAGGCATTCACCTTAGCTAGGTGTTACCTGTATACTTAAATGAGTAGTGTTAATGTTAACCACTTAATGTGGCAATGTAACAGACACACTCAGCTGAAGCTCAGGCACTTCTACAGACCTTGGCCTATGTGCTCCACACTGTGCAGTGTAAACCCACTTATTTGTGTGGAAAGATGTGCTTAAGAGGGGAAGGGAGGGAGTGCCGCCCAGCACTATTCCTGGCTCCGGCTGCTACTCCAGCTCCAGTCTTGGCTCTGCTCCTCTCTCCAGCTGTGGCTGCAGCCTTGGCCCCCTTACTCCTGTCTATGTTCCTCCTCCCCAGAGCCGTGGCTCTTCTTCTCTGAACCCCAGAAGGAAGTGGTATTTAGTTGGTCTCTGATGCCATGCAAGTAAACTACACTCTGCTTCAATATTCTTTCCATCCCTGGCAAATGATACAGTCCCTGCCACTGCCCGATTCACAGCAAAGGATCAACATATCAAGTGAAACAAAATGACCTTTAATTTTTTAAACACTTAATCTATTGTTCCAGTGTGTATTCACCCAGTGGGTTGCTTATGACGATTAGAACATTTTGGAAGGCAAGATACTTCAATTTCAAGCTTCCAAAACATTACTATAAGCTTTGTGTGTGTGTGGTAGGAAGGGTGAGGGGGCAGACAGCATACTCTAAGAAAGAGAAATTAGAAAAAAACCACTGGTAATATCTAACATGTTTTGTGAAAAATCAAATTGTGGTAATACCTAATGATAAATTATGCTGGAAAGGATGCCCAGCACACAAGAAATTATTTACAAATCTCTCACCAGCTTCTGATTGATTCTGTCAGTAAACATTAAGGTTTTTTTCTCCTTGCAATTCCAATAGTTGTATAACAGGAAGGCAGCAATCTTACCAACTTTATCTTTGTCTACTGCAGGAAGCTACTTCGCAAGGGATGCATCGTATTCTGATAACTATAGCAAGACCAACTCAAGCATCAAGACCATGTTTCTGGCTCGGGTCTTGGCGGGGGACTTTACCCTTGGTAGCTCTTCCTATCTTCGTCCTCCCGCTAAGGACAGCGGAAACAATTTCTATGACAGCTGCGTGAATAGTCTTTCGAATCCATCTATCTTTGTCATCTTTGAGAAACATCAGATTTACCCTGAATATCTGATTGAATACATGGACCAGGCGGTGGCAACTGCTCTGTCAATGGCTGCACATGCTGCTTATTTTCGGAATTGACTTAACTGAGGAGAGTTTTTTGTTTAATAAAAATGTGCCTAGTACATTGTAGACACATTTAGACTCTCCCCTCTCCTTGTAACAGTAAGCAGAGATGACGATCTTAAGAAATTTTAGAAAAGACCTAGTATTTTTATGAGTTTTTGAAATCCAGGCTTTCTTCCTAAATTTCTCTGGTGGGGCTAACTTGTTTTTTCCCACTGTTAGTCTGTTCTGGGGGATTTAATAAATCCAGTAGATGTTCATATGATTCTTGCAATGTGAGATGAAGTAATAGAAAAGCAGGTGGTTGTGATGTCATATGAAATTCTTCTTTAAAAAAAAAAAGTAATTATGTCTTCATTAGTTCTCCCCTAGTGAAATTAGCTGTGAAACTAGTGAGCCAGGGCAGAATCTGCACAAGGCTTCTTGTGGGCAAGCAATTTGTTTAATAATTTCTTTGGGACTGTTGCACACATGGAGCTCCTGTAGATCACTGCTACCACATCAGGGTGACCTCCTACAACCCTCTCCTTGCTAAGGGTTTCTCCTCCTAATACCTCAGGCCTGCTAAGCCCCAAATGTGGGTTACAAATAAAATAATGCAGGAAGCTTTAAATCTGTGGTTACATTAGTTTGATTCAGGCTTTGCGATGTTAACATAAATGAGAGAGTTGTGTGTTGTGGTTGGAACAGCAGCAAGCTTAGATGTGTAAAAAGGGACACCAGAGCAGTTGGTGTGTGTTCTTTCTCCTCTCCAGCGGAATTACTTCAGGCAAAATATCTAAGAATTTCTCTTTCTTACTCTTTTCTCTTTTAGACTTTCCTGTAGAATTGACGTTTTTCTGACATGGTGAGAGAGATGTGACTGCTACAGCTTTCTGCTGTTATCTGTTCTGAGTTGTCAGAGGTGGTGTATAGATACATGTTTGCATTATTTAAAAGCATGATTCTACTTTAAGAATCACCGTGGGGGTCATGTTTATTGTCTCAGTGGCCCTAGATTAAAAGAGTTTTTACAAGGCTGTTTTTCCTAGCTGTCAGCCCTGCAAACTCAACTCGGGGATCTAAGCATTGAGCGAGGTTCTTTCCTCCTCCTTCATCAATGCCAGTAATACAGGTTCCGTAGGTCATGTCGTATGCCTTCAGTGACATCTGTGCAAACCCACGATATTCTGTGGGGGCTATACAGGTTTAAGTGATTGGTCCTGTAATTGGAATATAGAAAACAATTCTGTTGATGTATCAGAAAGGATAGGATCTAGTTCACTATTTATCTTGGCTCTATTCATTCCTGTATGTTAACTGGAGTCAAAAGCAATCAAAACTCTGACACTAAAGTCAGCTGTCTAGTTCTTATAGATGCAAGGAACATATAGACAGAGTAAATGTACCATTTCACATACAGTAGTTGCATTTCAGAATAGAACTGCACTTCGAGCTTTCCTCACTTCTGGGAGACTTTCCCCTTCCACCTGTTAACTAACATGTGAATGAAAAGTTAAGCCTGGAGTTTTCATACATTCCCTTCTGGGGTGTATTTATGTGCTGAGTAAAGCTCTGTCCAAAAGCCTGCTGCAATATGGGAGAGCAGAAGAAACTTCAGAATCCTAATAATGCCTCTGATTATCACTAGTTACTTACACTGCGTGGATCTCTTCTGACTTCTCCAGCTATCTTCTGGTAAAGATTGGAAGCAAGTGCTGAAGGTGGAAACACCGCAAGGACTTGTATGTCAATAAGACTGTCCATATGTACACAAAATATAGTGCCTAATGCCCTGCTGTGAACAGCTGAGCTACTTAGTTTTGTGATGACGCTGCTAAAACTAACAAATGAATGCGTTACTATAGAGCTGTGAGAATTCTGGATGAACCACTAAAGCTTTCCATACCTTTCACTGTCCGTACATGTGTGTTCTGGTAGGGAAGGGTTTAATAAGGCTCTTATTGGTACTTGGAAATGTACGCAGCTGTATACTTCTCATTTGCAAATGTGGTATTGGTGACTGAAGCTTAACATTTGCATTGCTTGGAGAGAGGAAACTACTACTCAGTATGCTTCCTCTCCTTTGTAATTGCTGGGAACGGTGGGGTTACAGCAGCTGTCTTTCAGTTATAGTAAATGCATTGGCTAGTCATGTATTCCAAGTGCCTCAGGATTTCCATGAGGGAAAAATGTCTAACTGGAAGAGATCTGTAGCCCTTGTTCTCAATGTTTTTAATGTTTGAAACTGAAATTGAATCTTCCTATTCTCAGCCGTATGTATGATACCTTCTGTGGCAATATGTATGGCTCCTCTTTTTTTAATGCAAATTAAAATATTTTGAACTGAAAACTGATTAAGGTTTGAGTCAAATATTGGCCTCTTTGTATCCTCTAATCCTCTTTAATGTTTCTATCTAGGTGGATCCTTGTTTATTACTGTGGTAAGTAGCAACAAAGTAGATTCACACTGAATGTCTTTCATGGAAAGCAGAGCAGTTTTTATTGTAAGTTTTCAAAGGTTGAGGAAGCTTCTCCCTCCATTCCAGGGAAAAACAGGCTTTATTGCTTTTTCCATGTTTTCTCATCTTGAGTGCTGAACATAGCAGCATTAGTTGGTTCTAGTGAATTTTCATGTTCAGGTTCTTACAAACTAAGGGAGTTTGTAGAGTCCTCTGTGTTTACAATGCAGTTCGAAATTATTGGCTTTTTAAAAAGGTACTTCATATGAAACCTAAATTATAGGCAAACTTATGCTGACTGTCTCAAGTGATAGCCAGAGCTTTTGATTGTTTGGAACACGAGTGAGTGGTGTTACAGAGTGGGATGCTAGAGAGGTTAATTGATAGGATTTCTGTGAGAGCCCTACCCAGGGAAGGTATATAGAGGGTGGGACAGTAATGCAGCCTGCAGCACAGTAGGGTACTTCAGCATTTTATGACCAACCTGTTGCATATATTATAGAAACTGTAAGCTAAGAACTATGTGGAGAGTGACAGGAGAGGTGTGAGCATTTATCTTATGTTATTGCCAAGTCTGATACCTGCAGCCAGGGCCTCATCTGAGGGCTGACTGAAAGCCAGCTCTGTTTATACATGAGAGGGAGAGGTGGGTAGGGGTGTGTGGGTGTGGAGAGAGAGTTCTGTTCATGTTTGGATTAGAAGTGGGGACTTTTAAGAAAAGGTTTCCAGAGGCGGCGGTCAGACTTTCACACAAGGCAGGACCTAGAAGCATGGACACAGGGCAACCTTAAGGAGGGGACATTAGCAATCACGGAAGTGAAGGTAACCGGAGACCTCTGTGGCTCAGGAAATGGGGAGGTTAGACAGCTGTTGGAGGGAGTTTGTTAACCATTGGATCAGTGCATGTCATAGAATCTGAACAGTAAATAGGTCAGGCCTCTTGTTCAAAAGTGCCTTGAATGATTTCCAGATGCCTTCTCCATTTTTAAATGAGTATTGCTGTGGGAGTCAGGTTAGTTTTAAAGATACTAACAATTGAGGAAATCCTGCCAACTGCAGCCAGGCAAAGAGCAAGCCTCTCAGATCTGACTTGATGTCTGTCTAAAAGAAATTAGCTTGTTTCCTGTTGCCTGCTGGGGTGAGAGATTCAGCTTTATGAGTTGACCTCTAACCCTTCCATTACAAGTGCTATTATTAAGGCCCGGGGGACAATAAATTTACGCTAAACAAACCAGCATCTGTGGTAAAGTTCAGGTGGAAAGTCCATTTTACTCATTGAATAGAAAGCAGAAAATGTATATAAAATATTTATTTTGTGAAGTGACTTTCTACTATGCTGCAGAATTTTCCTTAAAGTAGATAAAATTTCATGTGTAATCCAGAGTAATAGTAATACCCCCCCAGCCCCCTGAAAAGCGCTCTGTGAACTACTACATTGCCAGAGTCTCTATCCCAATACAGTTACATAAAAACACACTTTTAAAGTGACAGCTGTTAGCATTGATTGCAAAATGTGAATTCCCTGAAGATGTTTCATTGTTTGCTTTCTGTCGTTTGTCTGGAAGTGACTAGGACCTAAGACTCTTCTAAAGTAGTTACATGTAATTTTCAAACAACCCTGCAGGCAGACCATGCAAGGCATAAAGCATCTGCACTTTCTCTACAAAAGTTATACGTTCACCTCCTTCTTTGCTGAAGTGGTGTCTCTCTTTAAATACGTGTGCTAAACCTGAAATATTAGGCAATCACTCTGAGCCACAGATGAAAGATAAATTGAAGTAAACTGACTTTTTAGCTTTGCATCTATAAACAAAGAGGTAATGTGTAGCTTTCCCTGTTACTTTGAGGAGTGGCAGCAGGCCCTGATCAGGATCATCTCATTGTGAAATGTGAGTTCAGCACCTGGAACACTAGCTCCTGCTCCAAGGAGTAACAATCAGTCTGATCCCTGTATAGACCCTCCAGCTACAGTTCGATGGGAGCAATGAGCTGGCCCTCATGCTCAGGGCCACAGTTCCATTACAATGGGAAGTTCAGCCTGCTTGCAGCATTGAGGCAGAACTAGACCTATCAAACTCTAGCACAGGGCTGGGCAAACTATGGCTTGCGGGGCTGTGTTCAGCCTATGAGACATTTTAACCTGGCCCTCCAGCTCCAACTGGGTACTGGGGTCAGGGGCTTGCCCCATTCCACACATGACGTGGCTCCTGGAAGCAGTGGCATGTCCCCACTCTGGCTCCTACATGTAGGGGGAGCCAGGGGGCTCCACCCACTGCCCCTGTCCCAAGTGCTGCCCCCACAGCTCCCATTGGCCAGGAACCATGGCCAAGGGAAACTGCAGGGGCAGTGCCTGCGGACAGGGCAGCATGGAGAGCCGCCTGGCTGTGCCTCCGTGTAGAGTCAGACAGTGGGCCATGCTGCTGCTTTCTGAAGCTGCTTGAGGTAAGCGCTGCTAAGACCCTGCACCCTTGACCTCCTCCTGTGCACCAACCCCTTGCCCTGATCCCTCTCCTACCCTCCAAACCTCTCAATCCCAGCCCGGAGCACCTCCTGCACCCCAAACCCCTCATCCCCAGCCAGAGCCCTCACCTACTCCCACACCCCAACCCCAATTTTATCAGTATTCATGGCCCGCTAGCCAAAAATTTTGCCCACTGCTGCTCTAGCAGAACTTCAGGAGGCGGGGGCGTCCCACGCTATCTACCTCCACAGCAGCAGCCAGTGCAGCTGGGCTTCTCTGCTGGGGAGGAAAAGTTCCAAACTATTTCAAATGTCTAACAAATCAGCTCAACAACATGTCCCAGCAACAGGTTCGCCTGCAGGCTTTGGCAGCCAAGCTGCTGTTTTCCTGCTTCACCTCCTCTTATCACGCGTCTTGATAGGAAGCTCAGCTTTAGAGGCAGGTTGCTGTTTTCCTCTCATCCCCTTTTCCAGAAAAGGGGCAGACAGGATTGGAAAAGCTGCCTTGAGGGAATGACAGCTTCCTGTACCTCATCTCTGTGAGGGGAGGGAGCAACATCAGAAGGGCAGCTTGCAGTGTCATTTATTATCCCTTTTCAGACCCCCAGGGTATAGTTCGATGGCAAAGATGAGCTCATCTCCCCACCATGCTTCATCAGTGGTGGAGTGAGGATCATTAAATGCTGTTGTATAATGAAGTTAGTGGTTGCCAGGCCAGCAACTACCATTTAAAAGGAAGCAGTGGGGTGCAAGACTCTTAATTTGTCCCGAAGCATCATCTTTCCCTCTTAACCTTCTGGTTGCCACACTACAGCTGGCACTTACTTCCTTTGTAATCAGCCCTGTATTCAGGAACGGGCAAGCTGGTATTAACATAGTAGCTGAAAAGTCCTGCAGGACAGTCACTGTATTGTTAGTTGTCATTAACCTGCATTTGAGTGGCTCTGAATGAAAATATACATATCAGTTATAAGTATCTGAGAACCCACATCCCTTCAGTGATGCCTGTTTCCATGCCTTAGAACCCAGTACACTCTATCAGTTATGCTGATCTGTTTGCTTACAATACTTCTAAAATTCCAGTGGACATGTTGTGGTAGCTTCAGTCCCTTGGATAAATATGGCAATAAATAGGTGATTTGGTAAAGTGTATAACTAAGGGGTTAGGCTTTAAAGTGTGTGTTTAAAAATGAAGAAAGGAAGGACCTACTAGTCCATGGGTGGTGGGAGCAGAACACTATTGGGAGAAGACCTGGAGGCTGACTTTCTGATGTAGATACCAAGAACACAGTAAAGGACAAACACTTTTTCTTTAAGTCAAATGGAGGGGGGAAATCTTTAATGAGACTACCCTACACTATTCCAGATTACAGGTATAATTTAGAATCACAACCACAAATAATATGCTATTGAAAAAATGTGGTACATGCTGCATCTTTTTAGATAAGATCATTAACTCAATCTCTCATTTCATAGGCACATTGAGTCATTTAAACTCCAGCATGGCAAGGCTGGAGCATTAACTATCAGGCCTATAATCCACAGTTACTACTCTAGAACTCAAGCTAGAAGAAAATTCCACCACAGAAATAAACACAAGCCTTGGTAAGGAAGATGAGAGCATGAATTTTAAAAGTGTGGTCACAATGATAAGAAGAGATGAAAACAGCATGTGCCAATCATCCCAGTCTCAAAGTGCCGTATGGAAGCAAGGAACTGTAAACGGAAATCATGTAGCAGCAGCAGTATTATAATAGAGCTCCTTACTCAATATCATTTGTACCTTATCTACAGAGAACTTTCATGCGGCAGCAGAAAAAGATATTGCAGCTGTTTTTGTGTCTACCATGGAAGAGAGATGGTGTTTCCTCTAGTATAGCTTTAGGAAAGAAGGGTTCCTGGCTCAGCTGAAGCTGCCACAGCAGACGCCCAAATCCCAAAGAGAGCCAATGTGGCTTTCCCTCCCTCCCCTACATGTCAACTAGCAACAAGTGTTATTTTTTAAAGGGCAATCTGAAGTTAAGTTTAAAAAAGCCCAGTGAACTTTTGATAAAAGTACTCATGAGTGCTCAGCTGGATGGAACTTGAGGAAATTTAATTTCACAGTGGAGGAAATAGCGTTTTTTGGCAAAATGAATAAACTTCACCAACCTCCTTCTTTCCACTGTGCGCTGAGATCATGAACAAGAGAAAACAAAAGTAGGGCCCTATGTTTAAAGAAAATAATATATATCTCCCTCCCAAACTTGGAAGGCTGCGTCTTATCACCCCACTCTCCAACTGAGATCTACCTTCTTCAATGGGTAGAACTTCCTCTAATGATCTGTAATGTAATTGGTGCTGCCAGTCTTCCTAGGAAGGGACAAGTGCCCACATCCTCAAAGGTGTTTAGGCTCTTTGACTTCCATTGAAATCAGTGGAATATCTTTGAGGATCTGAGCCACAGTTCCTTGAGGGTTAAGACAGCAATAGAAGCTGGTGGGAATTCTAACCATGCTGCAGCTTGTGTGAAGGATGCTCCATGACACTCCACTAGCCCACCAAGGACCCAGGGGCCTGCAACAGGGACACACACAAAAACTTGGGCCTATGACAACTTTCTTTCTTCCTTTCTCAATTTCCTCCCCAGGGTTGGGCATGGAGTAAACTTTCTGCCTCTATCTGGGTATCATGCACCCCCGCAAAACTGGAACAGAAGAGACCGTTTTCTCCATATGTGCAAATATGGAAAAATTCCAAACATGGACAAATTGCTTTTAGCTACTGCAGAGGCAGTGGGCAAATGGTCCTGAAGAATCAAGTAAGTGCTGCCTTTGCTTTGGCTGTGAAGCCATGCAGGGAGCCTCTGGGACTAGCATTCACCCATGTTGGTTGAGTGAGGCACAGGTTTGTGAAGTGACTTGCTGCAGGGTCACCTAAGGAGTTAGTGTATCTACTGGAAATGATGTTCCTGGCTCCCAATCCTTGGCTTTAAGCACTAGCTCATGCAACCTCCTTCATTTCCTTTGACCCAATGAGCTGACTAAGAGTAGTGCCAACTGAAATGCATAGAAAGGAAAAGTGTCATGCCATGCTGGGAAAACTCCTGCTGTGCCACTATCTTCAGGTCAACCCTAAAATTCCCCAAGTCCTCCTAAACACTTCAAACTTGTATATTCTAAATACTAGTCCGTAACATACAAAACTTAATAGCAGTCTACAACATTCTTTGGTCGGGTCCTTCTTATAGGAACTTAAGTGCTGTAGAGACATTTACCATTATTTTTAAATCCATTGTAACAACAGTTAGATAATAATACTAGCACATTTCATCCAAATGTCTCAAAGCACTTTACAAAAGGTGAGTAAGCATTATCTTCATCTGACAGATACAGAGAGGCTAGGCTATCTGCTCAAGATCAGTCAATGGCAGAGTTCAGAGTAGGACCCAGGTGTCCCGATTCCTAGTCCTTGCTGTTACCGCTACACATGTTGCCTTTCAGAGTTTATTGAGAGTGGGATTTAAAGGTCTGTTGTTAAAAGGTGTTAGCTCACAAGCTATCATTCAACATCATATAGAAATCTACTGAAGGTGAGGAAGTGCAGACTGCTAAGATTATCACATTGGAGCCTGGACAAACTCCCATGTAAATAAGTAAAATGAAGTGGGCTGTTATGACCACTAAGGCTGATGAAAAGTGGGAGGCTTTTTCAGAGACAATTCACAGTAATGTGCTTGGGAAAAACTTTCCGAAGTACTTAAGTCCCATTTTCAAAAGTGACTTAGGAGGCTGAGTCTCACTGAAAGTCAGCAGGATTTTGGCCCACATATTTAAAATATTGACTTTCAATGAGATTTAGGGTCTCAAGTCACTTAAGTACTTTCGAAAATGTTACCCCCAGTCTATCAGCGAGCCCCTGAGCAATGGATCACCTCCTTGAAGACTTTCAGAATGGGGTTTTTGCTCTATCGAGGTACTATCTTAACATAGACTCCGTTTTTTGGTGCTAATGACGATACAGATGTCAACTGCAAAGGAATCTGAAAAAGAGAAAATAAATGACGTTTTATACGTTTACTCTCTTTCACACACTGTGTGCATGCCCACGTGCGTGTAAAAGATTCACAAGTACAAACTGATGTTTTCAGTTTCCTTTATGAGATTAACTCATACAGACATTGTGAAAGTTGTAAAATGTCCTTTTTACAGCCAGTTGTTGGCAGTATAATGGTAAAAATAATTTATACCTAGAGGGTTAGACAATGGATGCCCAGGTATCTTGCAAATCTAAATAAAATAAACTGCTGTAAGCGCTAGAGCTATTAAATGTACAGTAGGTGCACACCCAGAAGTACCAATGTACTCTGATAAACACAGTGGTGTAAACTGACATAGGCTGTTTACACCAGTGGAGGATCTGGTCTGTAGGCTCTATGGTTTATAGAAGTTTGTTTTATTTGCTAAATGACAACTCAGATTATATTTTGATTAAAGTAATGTGATTCAAGACTGCTGTCCCTTTTATTATATACGTGTACCTGTTAGTTTTTTCCCATGACTGCACTATGACACATCACTGTCCCTCTATAGAACAGTACGTCAGTTTACAAGAGAGTTTAGAGGTGTAGTGCATAAGTTTCCATATATACAAACCTGGGTCTCGGGACTGGTTTCAAATCTGAATTTCTGCAAGATCCGGAGCAGGGTCATCTTGATCTCCAGCAAAGCCATCCTCATGCCAATGCAGCTGCGAGGTCCTGCCCCAAACGGGAGGTATGCAAAGGGATGCTGCTGCAGTTTGGCCTCCATGGTGAACCTGCAAGGTGAGTAAATTGGAAACCAGCTCAAGAAACAGTTTTCATACTGATGTGATTTTCTACTCTCATCTTGAGAAAGCTGGATTTAAATTGGTCTCAGTAAACAATTCTCAAGGGGACTGTTAGCAAATTCTTCTCTAAACTAAAACATCCTTTGTCAATAAGTAGTTCTCCCAGCATAACAAACAGACTTTCTTTTTCATTTTTAAAAGTCTGTCTTTAATGAACTGCCCTCACTAGACACTCATTATCTGAGGAAACTATGAAATACTCATTCAGGGGTTATAGCAACCCAGACCCTATGCATAAACTAATGGCAAAATTCCTGCCTGCATATGACAAGAGCAAACTAATGAACCCTGATCTAAAATGAGCAAGAATGCTGCCTCTGCATTGTAAAAGCAATGTAAATTGACAGAGCCTGCCTGGGATTCTCTTCAGGACAAACAGAAAAAAACAGGAATATGAAAGCAGGGATCTGATTGGCTGAGGAAGAAGGCTCTTATCGCACAGATGTATCCCACTGTTTTATGTGCGCTCCATCCATAGAGGAAGTAGAAGATTTAGGTTTTTAGCTCAAACTGAAGGCACGCATGCTCTTAATTTTGGAGGTGCCCAGTTCAATCGCTAGTGAGGACTAAGGTGGCAGTCATCCAGAAGAGGACAGGGTATTAATTATTTTAAAATACCTAATAAAAACATTAGAAATACATATTAGAAAAAAGGCACAATTTTTTAACTGCGAGGAGGAGTAACCTTTGGAACATGTGGTGGAAACTCTATCCTTTGCAGTCTTGCCTTCCAGAAAAGCAGCCGGTCTGGATTTGGAGTTTTAGCCAGACAAGGGATTGGGTTCAGTGCACTCAGCAATCCAGCTGAAATCTAGGGCCTCTTACCCTTAAAATCTATGAACTTTCTAGAAAAGCAACATTTCAAGAGGTGCTATTGTACTAGATACCTGCTCTGACTGGGCCAGGCTCTGCCTTACAGTTGGGAGCCATAGGCTGCTGTGCCAGCACAGAACTGCCCTAGTGCCAGCTACATACCTGTAAGGGCACTTGCACTGGTGCAAGGGGGGGGGGGCAGGGGAGGGCAACAAGCCTCCCTTCGACTTGCATATTCTGTGCAAGGACCAGCCACAGTTGCAGCCACAGTTGCAGCCCCTGCACTTGGGTCTGGAAACGTCCAGAGAAAGGCCATGAACACAGCAGGATTTAAATATGCTGAGAGCTTTGGAAAGCTATTTCAAGACTCAGATTACCTAACCTGGAAAGGCAAATCATCATGTGCTGTTTGTATTAATGGTAGCACCTAAAGGCCTCAAAGAGAGAGTGGGACCCTATTGTCTTAAGTACTGTACACATAGTAAGAGACACCTCCTGCTTCAGGACAGAAAAGACTTGATCGAGGTATTCAGAATTAAGCCATGTGTAGTGAAAACTGGCCAGTCTCCCATTTTCGTACGTCTCATAATACAAGACTAAGGGCAATAAATTTAGAGCTAATAAATTCTTTTTCATGCAACATAATCAGTCTGAGGATGGTTCACAAGCAGAAGGTCAGAGAGAAAAATACCGGAGTTGATTTTTTTATTTTATTTTTTTGAGAGGCCTAATTTTATGACCACTAACAATACTGGCAACCTATGCAAACTAAGGTGAGTCTATGGGTAATTGTACCTCCTGCTTCAGGAAGAAGTGAAGAAAGAAATTTTGCCTCAGCTTCACCATGCACAGCACTGCACATCTAGTCGAGTGCATTATAGTTCCCATCCCCCAAACACTTTCCTTTAAAGCACCGCTTACAGAAGACTTCCAGAAGCTGGGGTAGATTATACGGTTCAATGGAAGACCCAGACATGACATCTGCCACTAGAAAGATCATTGGCAGACCTCTCATCTGTCTCTGAGAATACAACACAAATGCTCCTTTCTCCTGAAAGGTTTAATAGGAGGAGGTTTAAAACAAACAAAAGGAAGCATGTTTTCACACAACACACAGTCAACCTGTGGAACTCTTTGTCAGAGGATGTTGTGAAGGCCAAGACTATAACAGGGTTCAAAAAAGAACTAGATAAATTCCTGGAGGATAGGTCCATCAATGGCTATTAGCCAACATGGGCAGGGATCCTGTCTCTAGTCTCTGTTTGCCAGAAGCTGGGAATGGGAGACAGGGGATAGATCACTTGATGATTACTTGTTCTGTTCATTCCCTCTGGGGCATCTGGCATTGGCCACTGTTGGAAGACAGGATACTGGGCTAGATGGACTTTTGGTATAACCCAGTGTGGCCGTTCTTATGTTCTGACCCTGGTGCTGCCCCTCTTTATGGGCTAAGACATAGAAAACAGACAACTAGTATACAGGATGGACTGTTCCAAGAGTATTCCTCTATACAAACTCACTTATATGTATAGTTCAGAGTTAGTCTTAGAATGTCTGCATCACACCCAGTGTGTTTGAGAGGCTAGCACTTTGTATTAGAACTTTCACAAGATGGCAACTTGAGATGTAGGTTTTACAGCTGTGTCCACTAAGCAAAACTGTGCTTCTATATAGAATTAGATCTGCAATAATTCCAAGAGCACTTTTTGTCTGCTAACCTCTGCAGCTGCAGGATAGTCTCTTCTCCATGCAGTTGTTATACAAGCAGAACACAGTTAAGACTCAGTTTGAAAGTGAGAAAAGCTTTACATGAAAGTCTGTCCGGCAAGCAGGATGAAGAACTTGGAATCCTATCTTGCTCCCTTTAAGACAAAACTCCCATTGGCTTCAGGTACAGGATTAAGTACCTAGCAGCACACCCAGACTGTTCCAAGATCTCAGACAGAAAGGCTGCTCTGAAACAGCCATGGGCTGAAGGAGAATTCTGGGTAATTACATGCAAATGAATACAATGGGCAGTCTAGTTTTCTTCAGAATTTCTATATCCAGGAGTGGCCAAAGTAGCAGCATTTGAACAGGAACAGGTTATACCCATGCCAGGTAGGCAACCACAGACATGGCATTGCTTCTTATTTAAGACTCATCTACCAGTAGCCAACTACTTTGGTGGAGGTGATGCTGGATATGGTGTCTATCCACTCCACGTTAACAGCTGATTTCTGGGGCTGTGTTGGGTTCAGGAATTATGCAGCAAAGGGGGTTGCTTGGTTTGTTCATTTGAATATCCATACACTGAATGCACTTCCAGTGCATAGGATCAGCATCCTGGGAGCAAAGTGCTTGCACACACTGTGCTCTTTTTCATTAGCCACACAGGAAACAGCATGTAAGGCAGGACTTTGTTCTAAATGGTCTAAATAAGGACAACGGTGGATGAGCATTATCTCACATACCTCTCAGGGATGAATTTCTCAGGTTCTGGCCAGAACTCAGGGTTATAATGCAGAGGTCCAACTGCAATTTCTATTACAGCACCAGCTGGAATATGCTGTCCCATCACTACGCAGTCCTTCGATGTCTCCCGAGTGAACCTGCAACAGTTAAATGTCACCGACCCCCGATGAGTGAGAATAAAAGTACAGAGGCAGGGTGTTGAAAGCAGCCATAGAACAAGTCATCTCTGCTGGTCTTACAATGATTAGGGAAGCAAGATGGTGGTTGTGATGTTGCACTCTATATGATTTTATGAAAATATGCTAATGAGTGTGAATATAATGTAACGGGAATATGCTTCATGCAAAAGATCTCTTGTAAGGTATCATTACAAAGCTTATAATCTATTGAGTATGTTCATCCTATTTGTATAAATGTATCACTCTTGTATTTGAAACTAGGAATACGAAATGTAACTCTGAGGGCCTATTGTAATTATGTAAAGTGTGGGCCATTAATGGTGGTTTGGAATCTTGATGGCTCCCATTAACCAGGACAATTGTCTGCAGATGGGTGTGTTTTATCTGTAAGTCTTCCTGTATACATGTGTGCTGGCAAGTGGGTAATGAAGTCTTACAGTGACATGTGATCATGTCACCTGAACTGGAATCCATCTTTAACCTGGTGCTTTTCCATTTAAAAGGAGGGGTGGGAACCCAGAGAGGGACAAAGGATTCCCGCCTTATGCAAAAGGTATATAAGTGGGTAGAGCAGAATAAAGGGGCTGCAATCATGAGAAATCCCCTAGCTACCACCTGAGCTGGAACAAGGGCTGTACCAGGGGAAAGGATTGTGCCCAGACTAGGAAGGCATCCAGTCTGTGATAGAAGCTTATTGAAACATCTGAAGGTGAGGTTTTATCTGTATTCAGTTTTCTTACTGTATCAGGCATAGACTTGCGTGTTTTATTTTATTGTGCTTGGTAATTCACTTTGTTCTGTCTGTTACTACTTGGAACTACTTAAATCCTACTTTCTGTATTTAATAAAATCACTTTTTACTTATTAATTAACCCAGACTATGTATTAATACCTAGGGGAGGCAAACAACTGTGCATCTCTCTCTATCAGTGTTATAGAGGGCAAACAATTTATGAGTTTACCCTGTATACGCTTTATACAGGGTAAAACGCATTTATTTGGGGTTTGGACCCCACTGGAGTTGGGCATCTGAGTGTTAAAGACAGGAACGTTTCTTAAGCTGCTTTCAGTTAATCTTGCGATCTGTGGGATGTGGTTGAGACCTGGGTCTGTGTTTGTGGCCAACAAGCGTGTCTGGAACAACCATGCAGGGTTCTGGAGTCCCAAGCTGGCAGGGAAAGCAGGGGCAGAAATAGTCTTGGCACATCAGTTGGCAGCCCCAAAGGGGTTTCTGTGATCCAACCCATCACAATGGTGATTGGTAGATAAGTAGAGCTGTAGTTGCTTCCTGCACAAAGGGCGTTTACAATCATCTTCACCATAAAAATAGAGAACATGGACTTTTCAGGGAACTGCAAATGAAATCTGGATCCTTGCAGCGCTAGACTTCATCCATCCCAAACTGGTAACTGTTGCTGCTATAGGTGAGTCTGGTAGCACTATTATTAAGGTTGCCTGACACTTCCAATTATTAGATCCTGTTTTGATTTGCTTATAATTTTGTCAAACTTTCCATTTAGACTCTAATTTCCCATGCCAGGCATCTGCCTCAAGCTGAAATTTGAGAAAATTTCAGCCAAAATAGTTCTGCTGTTTCTGAGAACGAGGCTAAGGGGAAAATACATTGTTCTGCCCACATTAAAAAATTCTGGTGATGTTTTCTTTGGGAAGCACTCGCATCCCCATGCTCTGGAGCAGGGACTGAAATTTGGGAGAAGTTGCCTTTTGTATCTGGGGTGTATTGCTGCTGTCTTTGTGAAAATTGGCCAAGTTATAAGCCTTTGAAAAATTGCAGTTTTTAGAAACTTGCTAGAGTTTAATAGCTAAACATCTCCAAAGATTCTGTCTGCACTTGGCATGCTACCACCCAGTCCTGAGCAAGACTTTTTCTGCAATTGTAACTCTGAGCTGCTACCGGCTGGCTCCAGACACCAACTGAGAACAGGAAGCATGTCTCTCTGGGGCTCTCAATGCCTCCCGGTTGTGCTCAGGCAATGCGTGGGAGGAAGCACCCTGATTTGAAAGCAGAGGGGATAAAAACTAGACCAGGGGATGGGATGCAGAGGTGAGGGGAGCAGAGTGAGACAAGGAACCTGGAGGGATGGGAGTGACTGGTGCTGGAGGTTGGTGGACACGAAAGGGGGAGATGGAAACTTGAACTGGGGTAGAGAGATTGGGAACTGGCTGGGCAAGCAGACTGGGACTGGCAGCAAAATGGAGGAGACCCATCAAATGAAGATTTTGGGAGAGATTGGGACTGGCTGTGCAAGGAGACAGAATCAGTGGGGTGGAGGGGACAGATTTGATGAGGAGCCAAGATGTGGGGGAAAGAGACTGGGACAAGGAGCTGGTGATGGGGACAATGGGACTGGACAAGGAGCCTGAGAGCAGAGACTGAGAACCAGTGGGGATGGCAAATGTGGTTGAAGGGAGAGGTAGGAACTGGAGGCCAAGGGGGCTAGGAGACCGAGCAGAGCAGGCGGTAGTGAACTGGTACTGTCTGGGCAAGAAGACTGAGGACTAGGAAAGTGGGAATGGCTGGGCAAGGAGACTGGAAGGGTGGGGTGGTGGGGGAGTGGAATGGAGACTCCAGAGGGGAAAACTATGATTGGTTGGGCACGGAGAGTGGGATTTGGATACGAACCTGAACTGGCTGAATAAGGAGAATGGAATTGGAATGAGGAGTCAGGACTGGGGAAGAGAGAGAACTGGGGCGGGAATAGGGCAGAAGAAATCAAGACTGGGGGGAAATGGGCAGAAGAGTCTGTGCCCCCGAGAACACACTGCCCTCCAGAGCCTGGGACGGAGCCAAACATTCCATTCTGAGCCTCACCATTCCTCTGTTGTCAGCAAATATCTATGAAGCCCACCAGCAAAATGTCTCACTCCCCTCTAGTGGTGGTCCACAGACAGAATGGCAACCTACTACTGCTATCAACCAGTTACTCAGTTCAGGAGACAAAGGTCTGAGCAGTGGATAGGGCTGCCAACCCTCCTGGTTTTGCTGCGAGTCTTCCGGAATCAGGCCTTATCTCCCAGAGACTACTGAAGCCAAACTGGAAGATTTTAGATGCTAAAAGTGCAGCAGCGCAGTGGGGCCATGCTGCTCCCAGTGCGGGCAGGGGTGTTTCTGTGCACCCTGAGTGCTGACTCTGCAGCTCCCAGGGGCCGAGGGGACATGCCGGCCGCTTCTGGGAGCAGCGCGGGGCCTGGGCAGGCATGGAGTATGCCTTAGCTCTGCCACACTGCTGACCGGGAGCCACCCCAGGTAAGCACCTCCCAGCTGAAGCCTGCATCCCACACCCTCTCTTGCACCCCAACTTGCCCCAGGCTGAGCCTGGAGCCCCATCCCAGAGCCCACTACCCCTACCACACCCCAACCCTCTGCCCCAGCCTGGTGAAAGTGAGTGAGGGTGGGGGAGGGTGAGCGATGGAGGGAGAGGGGAGTGAGTGGGGTGGGAACTCAGAGAAGGGGTGGGGCAGGGGGCGTGGTAAAGATGTTTGGGTTTGTGTGATTAGACAGCTGGCAACCCTAGCAGTAGATCTAAAGGTTCCAGCAATGATGATGGTCTGTGTGGGTATCAGTATGATGCTATATGATGGAATTTCTGGGATGTTTTTTTTCTTCAGTTTGCTTTTTTATAAACATAGGAAATTACTCATAAAAAAAATTAATGCTGCAAAATCAAAGTCAGGAAATCCACTATTAAGGTGCCTGTGCAACCTTAATTTTGCCTCCTTATGCATATGAATTATGATACAACCTATAGGGGCTGGGACTAGGGGTGTGGAGGGTGCTTCAGCACCCCCTGACTTGAAGAGGTTTCCATCATATCCAGTGTTTGCAGTTTGGTTCAGTGGCTCTCAGCACCCCCACTATACAAATTGTTCCAGTGTCCCTGATACAGGCTTTCATTAATGATGCCATAGTACTTTTTTCACAGCACCCTTGCCCTCATTCTCTGGAAATAAATTGGGGTTGTGTGAAGGAGGCTGTTGTCTGTAGGATGCTCCTTCATTTATTGCGGTAGCTAGAAGATGTGTAGTGAATGAGACAGGATTGCAGGAAGAGAAAGGATGGTCTTATGGATAGGGCAGTTGAATGATGCTCTGGAGAACTGGATTCTGTCCCTGCCTCTGCCACAGAATTCTGGACAAGTCCCTTCCCTTATATCAAACTTTTCAGAGTTGGTCACTAATCGTTATGTTACTTATTTTCTGGGTACCCAGCCTGATACCCTGGGTCTGATGTTGTACAAAACTGGATCCAATCTGCTCCCAAATAGGTTTGTCTCCCATTCTGAATCCTACACCAGAGCCAGTGATGCGCAGCTCCCACAATGGCGGAGAAGGATTGCTCAGTGGTTTGAACATTGGCCTGCTAAACCCAGGGTTGTGAGCTCAATCCTTGAGTGGGGCCACTTAAGGATCAGGGCAAAAATCTGTCTGGGGATTGGTCTGGCTTTGAGCAGGGGGTTGGACTAGATGACCTCCTGAGGTACCTTCCAATCCTGATATTCAATGATTTCCAGAAGTGCTGAGCGCTCAGCTGCAACTGCAGTCAATAGGAGCAGGCTTGAACACAAAGTGCTGTGTAATGCTAAGGACACCAAAAAAAAATCACTCAGGTACAGCAAGTTAATGGATGCTTTTGAGCGTAATCTCTTTGTGCTTCAGTTCCCCATCTGTAAAATGGGGACAATACCACTCTCTCACCTCACCTCACAGGGGTGTTGTGAAAATTAATTAATTAATGTATGTGACTCTCTCGGCTATACAGTGATGAGCTCATAGAAAAACCCAGGAGGGAATTAATAATTCTGTTTTCAGAGCACAGTTTGAATAGTGTGCAGTAAATGAGACTTGGGGCCGCACACTGAATGATGAGGAATGAAAGAAAAGACTGAATAGCTGCTCACTAAGTGAGCACAGTCCATCCTGTGCACCAAAAGAGGCAGCAGTCCTGTGGAAAAAATATCATGTGGTCACATCAGTAGAGACCATCAAAAGGGGGCCAGATTAAAGGTTAACTTAATTCTGGCATTTCCTAACTTTTGCGAGCTTGACCTTGCAACCCTTCACAATGTTCTTGGAAGGGAGGTTTTTATGAGTAATTTAATGTTTCTATTATCATAGCAGCTAGAGGCCCCAGCTCCTGTTGTGCACTGTTATCACCTGATGGCTGTTCAGTATCCTACATGTTACATTAGCGTGATGATCTCCTTTCATTAGCCACTGGAAATCACAGAAACTGCTACCAGAACTGGCTCCCTCGTGAGAGAGAAAGGACGGTCTTTTAGTTAACGCGCTAGGCTAGCACTCGAGATCGGGGTTTAATTCCTGGTTTTGTTACAAACTTCTTGCATCACCTTGCACAAGCCACGTAAGTGCTTTTGCAAATTTTTACCCTAGGTGACTTAGATGCCTAAGTCCAACTGAATTTCAAGCAATAAAAGAATGAAGGGTAAAAAATTCAAAAGCGCCTAGCTCCCTAAATCATGTGTGAAAATGAGACTTATGTGCTTCTGAAAATTTTATCCTTCATCGTTCAGTGCCTCAATTTCCAAAGTGTAAAATGGGGGTAATACTTCTTTTCTTCATCCTTCGTCTGTTTTGTCCATTTGATGTGTAGGCTTTTCAAATTAAAGACTCTTTCTCACTATCTGTGTGAACGGTGCCAAGCAAAATAGGGCCCTGATCTTGACTGGGGCCTGTAGGTGGTTCAGGAATACAAATAATAATATATGAACAGTCTCAGCAGAAACCAAAGACTGCATGGACCCTAGAGGCCGAACTGTTATCTCAGCCCTAAAAAATGTTTCCTCCAGATCAGTAGTGACTTATCTATGATCTATGATTACTGTATCTATGATTACTGGGGCCTACCCTGTACCTATTTAGTGAATAAATAGAAGATTCCAGTCTCTAGGACAGACACTTTGGCACTATTCAGAGCATTATGTTCTCTCTCTCACAAAATTAAATAAAAATCGATAACTAAGAACCAAAGCCTTGAGAAAAATATTGTCAAGTCCTCCCTTTTGCTGAAAAGTGAATAGGATATTGGTGAAAGGTACTGGACCACCTACTCTGCAGAATGAAGTTCTCTATTTATTCAGATTGTTTTAAAATCTCTCTCACTCGTACTAGTAAAATTATTTTGTTTGCTATTGAATTTTCACTATTTCTTTGTACTCTGGAATACAGCAGTATTCTTGTCTTATGTAACTGACATCTTTGCAATGCACTGGGCCTTTGATAGAGATCAGGAACAACCAGAAATGACACCAATGGGAGCTCCAAAATAACTTCCTTCTCTTCTAATTCTGTTTCCCATCTGACAAACATTGATTGTTTCCCAGTGTTTCAGACAGAGTTGATATTCAAATGTCTCTGATGGTTAACAGGCACAGGAACTTCCATTTATGTACCACGGATTTCAGACTAAAATGTTGTCGTTTATGAGCAAGCATAATTAACCTTTATAACCCTGTGCAACTCCACAGAAAATCTTGGAAGATCCTGCCCTTGGGGGATAAGTAAAGGAGGGGTTAATTTTCAGATATTCTATTTTAAGATACTTGTTACCGTAGAGTGGGATTTTCCAAAGTGCTCAGCGTTGGCCTAACTCTACTCCCACTGAAATCAAGGGAAGCTTTATCATTGACTTCAATAGAAGCAGAGTTTGCTTAATGCTGGTTTGCTTTTGAAAATCCCACCCTGAGAGTTGAGACTTGTGTTCTGCCACAATTTTATGATCTTACACAGTTTTCTCATTTCTTTATTCCCCTCCACCTTTTTGAAATAAACACTTCTAAGCTCCCTGGGAAAATATTTTAGCATCAGATAAGGAAAATTTCTAATACCCACTGGATGGGGGCACTAGAGTTAGCTGTAACGGTATAGTACAGTATTAGGGGAGAATGTTCTACTACAGAATGAGCTATATATAGCACATAGTACAATTCATGTTTTTGAATACAGCAAGGGACATGTACAATCTTCAGAAGATCAGGGGTTTAATGGGGTGACTGGCCTACTCAGCCAGTAGGCTACATAAATTCTGTACTCAGGTCTCTGAAGCGGAGCAAAGAAGAACCATCTAACTTCCTAAGGCTACTCTGCTTCAAAGATACTGCTTCCCCTGGGCTAGGGGGACCCAAAGAACAGTGAAAAGAGACTCTTGACCAGCTGGCCTTGAAAAGGGTGCATTAAGTAGACCAACCTTAGCCAGTCTTCATTCATTTGGCCCCATTGTATCTCTCAAGTGCATTAGTAGTACTGATAGCTTAGGTGCATGGAGGCCAAGAGCATGGGGCTTACAAACAGATTTCCACGTATTTACCTAATGACGTACTCTCTAGGAGCAGGAGGGAAAAGGCATACCTGAATGCAGGTGGGTACATGCGCAATGTCTCTGCAATCACCATATCCAGGTAAGGGAGCTCTCGGATATTTTGGTAGTCAGGGACATCCTGGGAGAAAGGAAGAAAGAGAGAATTAAGCGCTGGAAACTGCTGGAGCTGCAGGCTGTGGAGAAGCTACCTTGGAGACTACTGATCAGTGCCCCCTGGAATGGTGCTCTGTGGTGAGTTTCTCTGTGGCAAGGTCGTGGCATTTGAGGGTGGGCCCAAAGTGTACCCAGTGGGACCTTTACTACAAAATTCCTCACAGTGGCAACAACTTGTACTATTGCAATGGACCCTAGTAGTGAGTGTGGGAGGGTGAATTCTGTTTCCTCCCATGGTGATCTCTTGTGCAAACCCAGTTTATTTGCTCTTTGTGTAGCAGACCTTGATTTGGGCCTAATTTACATAACCCTGAAAGTATACATTCAGTGACAGAAAGCATCATGTAAACAAACACGACTCTGGCCCCAATGAATTTATATTCTACAAAGGAGCCAACAGGGACAATAATAGAACAAACAAATAACAAAGCTCCAGCCCTACAACCAGGAGCGACTCCAGGCCCCAGCACGCCAAGCGCATGCTTGGGGTGGCATGCCATGGGGGGTGCTCTGCCGGTCTAGAGCCACCCCTGCCTACAACAGAGAGAGAGGGAACATTTCTCTCACCATTTCTTGTCTTGGAAAACTCACGGAGATCATACATGTCATTATTCAGTTCTGTCAGCAGAGGGCAGAGAAAGCACATCTAAAAAGATCCCCAGTAAAGTTGAGTACAGTTTACATTAAAGGCTCTTCTTGTCTCTTCTAAAATCTGACATGGAGAACATTGGCAAGAGGAACTTATGCCAGGCTAGACTAAAACTGTGAAGATTTGGGGCTTCTGAGGTTCACAACAGGGACTGGATTCTGTCCGTTCTTCATTTACTACAACAGCTTTCATCTATAATGCACATTTTATTGAATTTTCATGTGAAAATGTATGTTACATACTAAAAATACTAAGCAGAGAACAATTCCAGATGGTATGCAGACAATATCTACAATAAAACAAGAACGCATGGCCAGGTTAAAACATCCCTTTTATTCAGAGCGAAGAGAGCACTGTGCCACTTCAGATCTTCCAAGGGCTGCGCAAACTCTGATGGAGCCTTCTATGAGGGAGATAAGTTCTATTACACTCATATTTCAGAAGAGAAATAGAGGCAGAGAGGCTATGTCAGTTATTCAAATAGGGCTACCACTCTTCTCTTATGTTAAAGGCTGTCTCATCTCTAGTCAATACAATGCGCATTTTGTCCCTTACTTCAGCAATAATCATGTATTTTTATTATTTCTATTACTATAGTGCCTACAGCCGCAAAACAAGACCAGGGCCCCACTGTGCTAGGTGCTGGACAAACAGACAGTAAGCGCTGACAGTTTAAATAGACAAGACAAACAAAGAATGGGCAGGAAGGAATATTATTAGCCCCATTTTGCAGACAAATAATTGAGGCACAGAGAGATTAAGTGACTTGCCCAAGATCACATAGGAAGTCTGTGGCAGAGCCTGGAAATGACCTCAGATCTCCCGAGTCCAAATTCAGTGCCTTCACCACAAGATCATCCTGCCTCTTTGTGATTAAGCAAAGAAGCTACACTTTGATACACATATATTTAAGATCCTTTGTTTTGTGTTTTTTACCAATTTTTAAATGAAAAATTCCCAGGTTTTACAAAAGCTAATATTTGTTTTTTACTGATTATCTCCTGCATTTTGGATGCTATTTCAAATAGCTTCAGTTCCTTTAGGGAATTAGCAGTTTAGAAAACAAAATAAAGAAACACAAACAGTTGATTTTCCATGGAAGAAAATTGGTTATGTTTATGTAAGAAAAAAGAGCCAGGGCAACAGCAGCAGAGTGTGAGCTCAACTTTCACTTGCACCTCAGTGAATTCATATGTCAGATGCTACATAATTGTTGGCATTTCCACGCTTCTAACTTCAAAGTAGCTTAACTTACTTCAGCAGCTGTGTGCACGGTCTGATCTTGGACTGGGTGTCGTCTCCAAAGCCAAACATCCTTGTTTAGGAGGGACATTCCTGATATATTTTTAACAAAATATTTTCCATTTATTTTTCGACTCCCTCTCTCAAAAAACTCTTTTACTCACTACATTTTGAAGGCATTGAAATATGCTTTTCTCTCCAAATATCCTTAATTGCCACTTTCAAATATTGGCAGGTATGTCTGAGAGGGTGGTGGGTTGTCATGCTAAAATGCCACTTGAAGCCACTGTGTAGCACATCTGTACATTGAATGTTACTCAGTGCTGGGTATGTTTTAGTCCAGAAATAGATTCCTTTTTGGAGAATGCAGGAAAAAATGAGGCATCACACTGCATGTAATAAAACACCAGATATTTTAATGTTGTGACCACTTCCTTACACAAAGATTTACGTCAATAGTTTTCACAGTGTTTTTATATCTTTTCCTTACTAACTTAGAAATGATGAAAGCTTAGGCTCAAATAAATTTGTTAGTCTCTAAGGTGCCACAAGTACTCCTGTTCTTTTTTTAGAAATGAATGTAATCCTGTGCTTCAGTTTACCATCAGTAAAATGGAGATGGTTCTTCCCTGCCTTACAGGGCTGTTGTGAGGATGAGGTTCATGAATGATTGCAAAGGGGTCAGACAATACAGTGCTGAGGGCCATGTAAATAGATAACACATCCTGGGCACTAATGCAATCTAAGCTCTGGATGCTGAAAGCTGTTACACTCATGCAGACTTCTCCACTCTCTGCACCTTCAGTGGAGCTCCACATGGGCACAGGAGTCTGCATGTACAGATCAGCTTGTGGACTGAGGGTCTTTAACAGACATGCACTTTTCCCCACAACCTCAATCTGACTTTAGATTGTAAGATCCTCAGGGTAGGGCTTGAACCTTATTTCTTTTTGGAAAGCATATTGAGAGCTACTAGAAAAAAGTAAATTCCTAAATAAATCTCTTCCTAATGGCAATACAAACATGCAGTAAGCATAGCGGTAGGACTCCTAAATACTAGTGAAAACAAATAGACTCCTTACACATAGATCAGCAGTTCTAGTCTGTGGAAAAGTGGACACGCTGCAACCAATAGGATTTGGAAAAAACAAAATAAAAGGGAATTTAGCACTGGTTTAAGAAACTGGATTAACAGCAGTAGAAACTCAAGTCTTCTCTTTGTCGACACAAGCACAGCAGATGCCCTACAAATTTCTCATGCTGCCCTACCAATGTGTCTCCATCATGACTTGGAAGGACCTCTCTAGCAGTGAGAGGGTAATTCAGTCACCAGGATTCATTCAGGAATTGTCCTCTCTATTGAGAAGGCAAATAAGGGGCCAGTTAGTGCCTACTGTGTTTTTATGAGATATATCCATTGGGAACTGTTGGCTAGATCCGTAGCTCGTGTAAATCACTGTAGCTCCATGACTACTACATGTGCATGCGCACAAACACTAAGACTTACATACATATAACATCTATTTATAGTATGTATTATTATTGTATGTGTTGTATATTGTATTGTATTGTATAATTACTTATGTACAGATATATCGGGGTTAACCAAACTTTGCAACACCGGCAGCCACAATGACAGCTTCTCAAGTGCTCACCTATAGATGGCACTTAGTCAGACTCTGCTGGCCCAAAGCTAAGGGCCCTGTATTGGCAATGCCATTTTGCCAAACTATAGATAATCAAATCTGGGTACGGTCTGTGAACAAAGCCCCTCAGCTGATCTTAACTGTCATGACAATACTTGGGGTAGGAAGCAAGAACTAAAATCAGATAGAATTTTATGCAACAAAATATACAGAGTGAACTGCATCAGAAATTGAATTGGAAGCCAGTGAAGACTCCAGAGGCCAGAGATAATATATTCCTTATAACTAACACTGCTGAATAACTTGACAGTCTCCTCTGCTGGAGCTTTGGAGGAGTCCAGAAGGGTAGTCCCAACAATCCAAATTTGAGGTCACAGGGGCATGCATGACTGTGGTGAGGTTCACATCAGAGAGATCAGGTCATTGTCCAATAAAATGGTGGTTCTGTCCACCAGCACTGACTGTGAATCCAGCGGTAAATGGCTAGGGAAGCACTACCAAACAGCAAATCTACCTGACAAAGGGTGGACACACCTCACAGTAATGGGGGCAAATGCTGCCCTTGCATAGGCTGTGCATGTTTCTCCTGTCACGCAACAACTCCTCCATCTTGTCTGGAATGAATTTGAGCCATCTTATGTTCACCCAAACGCCTCTCCTGGTCAGGCCCTGGGACGGCCAGGAGACAGCACTATATGGGTCAGACCAAATTGCTTTACCGTCCTCCCAATAAATGCTGGACAGGAGGGTGACAGAAATTCAGGTACGTAAGCAATAAGCCAGCGTCAGCCTCGAGGACGTCTCAGAAAAGAGAGAGCAAAATTGCTGAACAGCAATCCTATTCACCGCAGCCAAGGTCCACAAATACATGAACAACATTTCTTGATCATATGGCTCAAAAGCTGTTAATAGATCAAAGAATCGGCCTGGGCACTTGACCTTTGCTCACTGCAAGGAGCAGATAATCCCTCAACACCACCAGAATCATCTGTGTGCCATACCCAGACTGACAGGGATCAAAGAAACCTGAGAACACCAGATCATGTTAGAGCTGCCCCTCTACAACCTTTTAAATAACCTTATCAAGACAGGCATGGCTAGAGAAGAGATGGCACTTAGTGTGCACATCAATGAATGAAGATAGCTTCTTGAGCCTAAGCCTAACAACTGCTTGCTTGATGGAAGCAGCTTGCCCCTTGCTAGACTTTACTAGCCACACTGAAGTACTTGAATGTCTGTTAAGTTCTACACCAAAACCCTTCTACAACAGTCAGTGTCTCAGGGAGTGAAACTGGGGGTGACTTGACCAGGGAAGACTGCAAACTCAGATCTGCCACCTTGGAGTTGCCCTGTACAGAAAGAATTCAATCAATAGTGTTTGCTACAGGCAACAGAAACTTCCTCATAGCAAGAGATGTTGGATTTTGTTTTCCAGTGGATATGGTCTGGATTCAACACAGGGCCACCTAGAGGGGGGGCAAGTGGGGCAATTTGCCCCAGGCTCCCACGAGAGTTTTTTGGGGACCCTGGAGTGGGATCCTTCACTTGCTCTGGGGGTCCCGGAAAACTCTCGCGGGGCCCGGGCCCCTGGAACTTCTTCTGCTCCGGGTCATCTTCGGCAATGCGGCGGCACAGGGATCCTTCCACTCTGGGGCGGAAGGACCCCCCGCCGCTGAATTACCGCCGAAGTGGGAACCGCCGCCGAAGTCCCGAGTCTTCGGCGGTAATTCGGCAGCGGGGGGTGCCCACCACGGGTCTTTGGGGCACTTCGGGTCCTGGAGCGGAAGGACCCCCTCGCCGCCAAATTACCACCGAAGCGGGGTGGGGAGCCCGCCGCCAAAGACCCCAGGCCCCTGAATCCTCTGGGGGGCCCTGATTCAACATGCTGTCACCCACCTGGGAAAACTCAGCAGCTCTGCATGGATACTATTGTGGGAGGAGAAAAAACAAATTATTTGCCTTCATTACAGCTACAGCATAGGGTTAAAAAACTCTATGCAGTAGCCAAAGTGATTCAGAGTGTAATGACTGCCACAAGTATTCTTGCCTCCATCCAATAAATTTAATCTGTCATACGACATATGACAGGCTGGACTTCTGATTTATGCTGTAATTTAGATACAGAGGTGTTAAAGTCAAAATCAGTCACAACAAAATGCAAAGCGTTACAAAAAGTGAATGAGGACATAAGAATGGCTACACAGGAGCAGAGCAATGGTCTACACAGAGCAGTATCCTGTCTTCCAGCAGTGGCCAGTGCCAGATGCTTCAGAGGGAGTGAACAGGCAATTATCAAGTGATCCATCCCCTGTCATCCAGTCCCAGCTTCTAGCTTTTACCCTTAAACATTCTTAGATCTTCATATAGTCAACTACACCTCAGTAAGGGGGTAAGTGTGAGCTGGTGTAATTTACACTCCAAGGAGCTAGAAGAAGGTTTAAAAAGGTGTAGATGAAAGTAAGTTGTAGCCTGCTGTAACTCACACCTACTTACACTCTTGTTTTAGTTGCTTTCCTTGCCATGGCCCTCTCTTGTTCATTGTCACACGAGTAACACTGGCACAGGCTTACTCAGGTGCACATTCAGCAGACCAAATTCAGAGGTGATGTGTATGGTTGGCATATAAGTTACACACTGACAAGTGAGTGGGTGTCTAAGAGCCAAATTCTCTCAGCTACACAGGTGTAAATCCACTGAAGTCCTGCAGTTGTATTGGTATAAGTGTAACACTAAGTAAGTATTTCTATGACAGTCCAGTGGGAGTCTAAGTTGGTGTGACAATCCTGATGAAGCCAGAAGAAGGTCTAAATTTACAGGAGCTTTAACTCCATCTGGTGTCAATTAGGCCTTCCTTGGACTCAAAACCTCCAGTTCTTGATGGAGGATGGACAAGAGTTACCTACAGCATGCTGCCTTTGTACTGTAGGAAAAGGTCATCGCAGCCTGATAGTTCAAATGGAAATATTCAATGAGATACAAAGATTTTTCTGTAACAGAAAAACAAACATATATACATGCATCCCTAAAAAAAACAGGCGAAATTCCTAAACACCTAGTTTACCATCCACACCTATGGGTGAATGAATGCAGAATAAAGTACAATCTAAAGTAATCAGAAGAGAGAAAAGAGTGTCTTTAGGTTGGTTTATTCTACTGCAGGTCAGAGGCAGGTTACAAACCAAAAGAGGAGAAAGAAATTCTATAAACCAATTCTGGCTTCAACCACACAGGAACGTCTGGAGGCACCAGCCTCCTGATTTGAAGGACAGATTTTCTTGGGCACAAGTACTCCCCCATATACTAAGACAGAATAACCAAATGTTGAGAGGAAGAGATAAAGGAAGGTTCACCTGTTTCTGGAGTCTTCCACAGCCATGGAGGAGGTAGCAGGATTTGGCCCTTGTTGTATAAGGACCTTATTATAACTGGAGAGTGCCCAATCAAGTGGGTTTTAGAATTTGTCCTCTGTCCACTGGCATTTTTTTAACTTGGGTGGGGGGGTGGGGGAGGGTGAATAGTTCTTTTCCATAAACTGTTTCCTTTACTCCTAGAAAAACTGTTGAATTCCAGATAGCTGAACACTGGAGATAATCATTGGCCATTACGCTTGTAGTGGGTCAGAGTAACAGAGTATAAGGACAGCCTATTTCTGGAATCCTTTAAACATTCTCACACAACCTGGGAAGTCACTTCAGTTCTCTCCCTAGGCTTGCCTGTGTCTGCAGAGATTAAGAGTCTCTCGCTAAGCTTGTCTGACACTATCAAAATTTCTATTTGGGTGGCAGAAATTCTGAATGGTGAAGTATTCCAGCAGGAGGGAGGCAGGGAGGAACCAAAACAGGAGAAAGGACTGCCAGAGGTCCAAAAGTCTCAATGAGAGAATTATAAAACTGGAGTAGGTCTGTCCGAAGGGCACGTCACTAGTCCAAAACACATTATGTACTGTACTTCATGCAGGACTTAATCTTTCCTGCCATGGAAGTGTTCCTCGGTAGTTACTAGAATAAAGAGGAGGGTTTTTCTCCTCTTCTCTCAGCAGACATTCACAATGTCACATAAAAGCCAGATGATTAAATTAAATAATTCCTCCTCCAGCTACTATTTTCTGTATGGAGGTGACTGTGCTTTAAATTAGGGTCCTGGATGTAAAAGACCTGTGTGTTTAGTTTAGTCAAATGTTCATTTCCTCACATTTATGTTTATGTTAAAAGAGATCAGCGTGAATTTCCATGCTACAAATAGAGACCATCAGGTGGGTTGGTCCTCCCCAGTCTTTCCTCATATTTGTGGCTTTGCATGCTGTGCAGCCCTATGGACTGAAACATCACATTGCCCCATGCATGCAGCATGAACAAACGTGCCATAGAGTGAACAGTCCAACTTTTAAGGAGAACTGAAATGCTTTTTTAAAAAAAAATAAGAAAAGTTGGCAAGTCACCCTACTGTAGATTCCAAATTATGGGCCTGATCCAGTGACTTCCATGGGAGTCTTTCCATTGCTGCATCAGACTTTTGTGAATTAGTAGGTAGGTAAACACAGAAAAAAACTATCGTAAGGTTCCCCATCACTCAGTGTAATTATGATTCACATTGACAAAGCTAGGCCAGTTTTCATGCTATGTCACAAGTATGTAATGCCCGAGGCCTCCAAAGCCCCTTACAACCATTAAGTGAGGTAAAATAACAAATGTTAAATAATAACACTTTGAAAACCTCAGGTGGAAGATATTACAGAAATATACAGCATTTAACAAATATTAACTTTTCTGTTTGCATTTCAGATGTATGTAACTAAGACTATTAGTATTTTATATCATTTTAAGGCTACACATTCATGGTCGAGTTCTGCCTGCTTTAGTCACACGAGTAGGTCTTGAAATCAATGGGAGCTCTGGCTGCTCAATGCCTTTGAAAATCAGGCCACTTATTTAATAATTCTCCCTCATTTGTTTGAGGTTCTGCAGGTAAATATCCCCATGTTCAGATGGGAAAACAGTGGGATGTAGTAAGGTTGAGGCTAATATTTTCCAACTTGACTAGGTCCATATTTAGACACCTAAATAAATGGCCTGATTTTCAAAGGCATTGAGCAGCCAGAGCTCCCACTGATTTCAAGACCAACTCGTGTGACTAAAGCAGGCAGAACTCGGCCATGAATGTGTAGCCTTAAAATGATATAAAATACTAATAGTGCTTAGCGCTTACATACATCTGAAATGCAAACAGAAAAGGTCTTTGTTTGTTTTTTCTAGCTACAAAGATGCTAAGTCAGGGCTTTGTGTTTGTCTTTGCAGAGGTCATGATGCCACAAATACCTAAGGCAAAGCAGGGAGCTGCAGGCTTTTCAGCATTTCAGGCATCTCTTGATACAGACCCTGAACCCAATGACTAGCAGGAATGTCAGGGCTTGATCCTGCTCCTATTGAAGTCAATGGGAAAACTCCCAGTAACCTCTACAGTGTAGGTTCAGGGCCCCAAAGAGGAAATGATTTTCAAATATATTGTTTTAAAACACATAAATTAAATTACTACTGAGATGTGCACATACCAGAACCGAGTAGTGTCAGTGCCCAATCTTATCACTGTAACTCTTGTCCTTCCCCTTTCCCCTCGCACTGGCCCTAATGCAAGAAAGGGTTCCTATTCAAGTAAGCACTAGCTTGTGCTTTCCCAAATAAGGGTCATTTTTTATTACTCTCATTCGTTGCATCATTTCTTAAACGAGACTGTTTAGATTTGCAGGGAATGGAATATGTCAGATCTAGAGCTCATCAAAAACTTTTAGACAAAAACAATTTTTTGACAAAATGTGAGAAAATCTCCATTTCTGCTGAAATTTTTCAGGGTTTCATTGAAAATCTGAAAAATCCAGTAAAACTTTTTTTTTTTTTTTAAGTTTGAATGTGGTAAATAAAATTCATTTCCTAATCAGCTCTAGTCAGGTCTTTTTATTTGCTCTAGAAAGCACCTGCTTTATGTCATATCAATAATAAAACAATGGCACTTCTTGTGTCTGCGCTTTCCTCGGCCCTGCTACTTGTTTTCTCTTCCTGTAGAAACATGGAATGGCTGTCCCTCTCTTTGTGATTAGGGTGACTAGAGAGCAAATGTGAAAAATCAGGACAAGGGTGGGAGGTAATAGGAGCCTATATAAGAAAAAGACCCCCAAAATCAGGACTGTCCCTATAAAATCGGGACATCTGGTCACCCTAGTTTATGATTTAACCTGCCCAATGCCTGTCTGTCCCAACTGCACATCTTAACTACTCATAAGAGGGGAGAAAAGTTGAGAACTGTCTCTTTCTAGAACATACATACATACATACGAGTGTAGAAAAAGAGATTTAAAAAGATTAAACTCATGGAGTCAGATTCTCAGCTGATGTAATTTGGCACAGCATCACTGAAGTCAATGAAGCAACATCCGATTTATGCCAGCTGAGGATCTGGGATATAAAATGCAGTTCTAATCGAGAAAGTGAGTATGAAAATTGAACCCTTTTACTCAGCAGTTTGTTCATATTCAGTCACGGCTGCTGACTAGTTACTAAAAATGAGTTTTCTTTCTTTTTTTGTTTTTTAACCATATCAGTCCTGCAGAGCTAACAAAATTGCAGAAGAGTGAGCTAGATTATATTCTGGCTCATGCATCATGCTAACTAGGTTCCAATGGGACTGCACAGATGTAACAGGACAGAATTTGGCACAGGGAATCTTTTTTTACTGGTGATTGTGCAGAAGCAGAAAGAATCCATCATAATGCTCAGATCTTAGGGTGGGTTTACATGGCTAGCAGTTAAAAAATATGTAATTTACTTGTAAACTGAGCAAGGTCATTTCTAACAGCCTATGGAATTGGGGACACAGGGTTGGAGGAGACCCCACAGGCAGGCAGAGAGAAAATTCTGAGCCTTTACCTCATGGACCCCAAATCATCCAGGTCTGGACAATGGTTTGTAGCTCCTTCTGCTTTACAAGGAGGCCTCTTTCACTAGTCCCTGGCCCTGTCTTGCCACTTAATGTTGCTTGCTGCTTCCTGTTCCTGACCATTCCCTTCTCACAGTCTATCCCTGTATCTCTCTTCTACCTTTCCAGTGCTACCTGCTTCCACTACTCTCCGTAGCCTATGTCCGCTACTGTCCTATCACCCTCCCCACCAGATTGTCCCTGCACCCATTTTGTTCTGTCTCCTTCTTTTTTAAAGCTTGATCCAGCATCTAGTTTTAACGGTAAGCTCTGGGGTAGAATGGGACACACAATAATGGAGAGGCCTTGAGTGACTCTGTAGTGTTGCCCAGATGTGTTTGAACCAGCACTGAAATGGACACATTTGATCTGCAAGCCACTGGGACACAAACATGGCACCACCCAATGCTATTTTTACCAAGTGATTCTTCAGAGTAAAACTTCACTTTTAGCTTTAGAGAGTTGCCCAAACTATGCCCATTGGCAACTTGCTCCAACCCCACTAATTTTCCAAATACATTGCATCCAGTGTCTGCTGTAGTAGCAGATGTGACGTGCAGAGCATATTGGTCTAATAACAATTGCTCTATCATGATATGAGGGGTTTTCGGTGAGGAACAAGATGGAGCACTGCATATTGAGATTGTGTAGTTTCTCTGTACAAAGTCTGTGCAGTAAAGACAAAGGCAGCTACCAATATTTACAGTTCTACCAACCCCAGTTGTTCAAACATCATGAGTCAGGCCCCAAATTTAATGAAATTGGCTTTAAAATCACAAGATTTTAAAAACAATACATTCAGAGTTCCTTTTAGTTCCCGTCTGGCATTTAAGTCAGTGTTCATGTTTTCATGTTTCTCTCTGCAATCATGAGGGCTAGAGACTTAATTTTTTTTTTTTAAATGAAAGGGGGGGATTCTGGTGTATTCACCAGAGCTTAGGGATTTAAGAAAAAACACCAACTATCACAAGACTTGTGATAAAACTGCAAGAGATGGCAACTCTAGGGTCACATTTGGTCTTCTCTTTGGCCGTCAGGTTCTGAAGCAGTCAGATAGCCTCACATGGGCCTTTTACAACGCGTTAGGGACCTGGAACTTAAAATGAATGATAACAATTACAAAAGTTGATCCCCCATCCTACACCATTCCTCAAAATAGAGAATATTTTGTATAACACATTTGGGTTGGGATTTTCAAAGGAACCCATGGGAGTTAGGCACTCACTTTCCACCAAAAAATCCCAGCTGAGCACCTAGACAAAGTAATTGAGCTGGGGGAGGAGGGAGGTTCTGCTGAGTCTATATAAAGCATATTGCTTCTACTGGGTATGAAAAAAGAAAAGTAAATCCTGGCTGCTGCTATTATACACAGAGCCATTTATCTATGGATGAAGCCCAGACAGCTGTGTGCCTGTAAGTGAGGAAATTAAATTAAAGAGTCAAAAATGTAAACCAAGAAAGGGAAAAAAACCACCCAATGATGTATAAATAGAGCTTATCTGACTGATGAAGGGTGCTTATTATTTCCTTTACTTTCACATGTCTGAAGAAAGCTAGGTTTCTCTCCCATGAGCAAGCAGGATCATTTGCCTAGTGTGGGACGACTGCAGAGAACTGCATAGTATTTTTTGGTTTGGGCTTATTTTTAAAATGAGGCCAGTGGCACAGTGACATCATGAGACAGCTACTGCCCTAATTTAAATATAGAGGTAAATTATATGATATTCTATAGCAATGCTCCAAAACATTGCAACTTACAGTAGGGTAGAGGTCCTCAAACTGTGGGGTCTGGGCCAGCACCCATGGGGGTGGGGAGGCAGCACCACCCAGCCCCCTCCTTACCCCTTGCTCTGCTCCAGTCCCACCCCTAGCTGCATTCTGGTCCCACACCAGCCCCTGGCCTCGGCCACTGGCTGTGGCTCCGTTCCAAGACCAAGACCAAGGCTGGGGGCGGAGCCAGGAGCAGAGCCACAGCTGGCTATGTGGGTCTGGCTGCCAGCCCCCACTGCACCCCTCAGCCCCAGCTTTGGCCACTGGCCCTGGCCCTGCTCTCAACCCCAGACCCACCCCCAGCTGTGGTCCCAGCCTTGGTCCCCTTATCCCTGTCCGTGCCCATCCCCAGGAGCTGCAGCTTGCTCCCGGCTCTGGGGGGGGTGGGAACAGGGGTCGGGGAGGGTGTAATCCTCAAAAGTTTGGGGACTGCTGCCATAGGGGGGTGATCCAATCTATAGAATACTGTCATAATTTGCAACACATACAGTCTATTGAGTTTTGGGTGGATAAGTATCAAGGAAAAGAAGAAACCTGGGACCATATTCTTTATTTTTCCTGAGCTCTACCTGATACAGGAAAGAAGCCAGGAAAGTGCAAAAGTGGATTTAAGTAAATTTTTCACCTCCTGTATTCCTGGCCCTGCCTACTCCAGCATTAGAGGAGCCTCAGGTCTTCTCTGATTTAGGTCCACTAGGGGCTGTTCCACAACTTGGACTAGCCAGAGCAGAGCATGCTCCAGTCACACTCTCTGTTCCCCTGACACATCCTGGCATATCCACTACGCTAAAGGGGCAGCAATGGAGGCTGGCAAAGAGCTATTCTGGCATCTCTGTAGTCGCTGGCACCTCCTTGTGCAGCAGAATTCTCCAGAGGCCATTTCCACCAGGTTTACATGGTGTAAAGGGATCAAAGAGGAATGGTGGCTGAGGATATTATTATTTAATATTTGTATTTACTGTAGCATCTACAAGCCCTAGTCTGAACCAGGCCCTCCCACTGTGCCAGGTGCTGTACAAACACAGAACAAAAACATAGGCTGTGTTAGTTACTCGGGGTGCTAAAGAGCCAGGGAGGGCTACAGCTTCCTGTCTGTGTCCAGTGGCCTCAATAAAAAAAATTCCCTTTGTGCCCATTATAGCTAAAACCTGTCTTTTCTCTACCACAACAGACTCTACAGCAACTATACTACAAAAAACACACTGTCACAAAGCTTGCGTGTGTACAAGGTGCTTCTCGGTCACTGTGCCCTATCACTGCTCTGTCTCCTTTAAGCTACAAGAAAAAGGAGTCTTAAAATCACTGGGCAAATTAACAGAGCAAACTGGTAGAAACTACGGTAAAGAACAGAATTATCAGTCACACTGATGATTGTGATATGTTGTGGAAAAGTCAACCCAGCATTTGTAAAGGGAAGTCATCCTCACCAATCTATTAGACTTCTCAGAGGAAGTGAACAAGCATGTGGACAAGGGTGATTCAGTCAATATAATGTACTTGGATTTTCGAAAAGCCAGGGTCCCACACCAAAGGCTCTTAAGGAAACTAAATAGCCATGGGATAAAGAGGGAAGGCCCTCTAATGGATCAGTGACTGGCTGAAAGATAGGAAACAAGGGGTAGGAATAATGGTCACTTTTTCACAATGAAGAGAGGTGAACAGAGGGATCCTCCAAGGACCTGTTCTAGGACCTGTGCTTTTCAATGTATTCATTAATGATCCAGAAAATGTTGTGAACAGTGAAGTGGATAAGTTTTCAGAAGTCCAGAGCAGCTGTGAGGAGTTACAGAGGGATCTCACAAAACTGGGTGACTGGGCAACAAAATGGCAGATGAAATTCAATGCTGTAAGTGCAAAGTAATACATATTGGAAAATATAATACCAACTATATAAATACAATGATGGATTCTAAAGTGGTTGTTACCAGCCAAGAAAGAGATAGTTCATCATAGATAGTTCTCTGAAAAACATCTGCTCAATGTGCAGTAGTGGTCAAAAAGGCTAACAGAATATAAGGAACTATTAGTAAAGGGATAGAAAATAAGACAGAAAATATAATGCCACTATATAAATCCCTGGTGCTCCCACACTTTGAATACTGTATCCAGCTCCAGGGTCGATGCAAGGATGTTTGCGCCCTAGGCAAACTTCCACCTTGCGCCCTCCCTCCTGCCCTGCGCCCCCTTGCGGCGCTCCCCCCACCCCCCACCTCAGGCATCCTCCCCGCCCCAGCTCACCCTGCTCCATCTCCACCCTGGAGCATGTCGTCGCTGCTTCACTTCTCCTGCCTCCCAGGCTTGCGGCGCCAATCAGCTTAGGCACCACAAGCCTGGGAGGTGGGAGAAGTGAAGCAGCCACGGCGTGCTCGGGGAGGAGGCGGGGCAGGGATGAGCTGAGGCGGGGAGTTCCCTTGCATGCCACCCTCCCCACTTGCTGCAGGTGGCCCTCCCTGCGCTCCCCTGCCCCAGTTCCCTCCGCCTAAATGCCAGCAGCGACTGGGGTGGCCGAAGATCAGGCCGCCGCGGTAGCTGCTGAAGAAAATGGCACCCCCCAAATCCTAGCACCCTAGGCGACTGCCTAGGACTCCTAAATGGTTGCACTGCCTCTGTCCAGCTCTGATCACCCCAGCTCAAAAAAGGTATGATACAACTGGAAAAGGTTCAGAAAAGGGCAACAAAGATGATCAAGGGTATGGAATGGTTTCCATACAAGGAAAAACTGAAAAGACTAGGGCTGTTCAGCTTAGAAAAGAGATGAAAAAGGGGGAAGATGACAGAGGTCTATAAAATCATGAGTGGTATGGAAAAAAAGTGTTATTTACCTTTCACAGAGTACAAAAAACAGGTGTCACCTGATGAAACTAATAAGCAGCAAGTTTAATGCAACAGGAGGAAGTACTCCTTTCACACAACTACTAATCTGTGGAACTCATTACCATGGGATGTTGTGATGGCCAAAAGAATAACTGGGTTCATGGAGAATAGGTCCATTAATGGCTATTAGCCAAGATGGTCAGAAATGCAGCCCCATGCTCGGAGCAACCCTACACCTTGACTGCCAGAAACCAGGAGTGGAAGACAAGAGTGAATCACTCAAAAATTGCCCTGTTCTGTACACTCCCTTTGAAGCTCTGGTATGGGCCACTGTCAGAGACAGGATCTGACCCAGTGTGGCAGCTCTTATATTCTTAAAGAACTTAATTTATCACCAGCAATTACCAACGTGACATCGGAAATGTGAGGTCAGATTCCATGCATGTGTATGTATGTATGATGGCCTTGCGGCTATGGTCGTTTGATTTGGGTTCAATTCCTGGCACAGCCTGAGTGACTTTAATCTCTCTGTGCTTCATTTTCCCCATCTGTAAAATGGGGATAATAACTTTTTTCTTCTTAATTTTGAGATTTAGTTAATTTCTTAGTGATCTCAAAATGCTTCAAGGAACTCAGCTGGGAGGCACTATGAACATTCAGAGTATTACTATAAAAGATTACTGTTAATTCCACTGACTTCCTTTGTAAAGTCACCAGTAAAATATCTATTAACAGCCAGTACTAATATTGAACTGAAGGGAGACTGAGAGGAAAGCTAAATCTTGAAAGGGCTCCAAAATTTTCAACAGGCTGTTGAGGAGGAAATGATACAGATTTTCCACATTTATTTTTTCCTTTTAGAGCTTTACTTCATGAGTATCAGTTGCTGGAAAGAAAACAAGTAACAAGGAGACACAGACCCAAGCTATTTCCTGCATCTGCATGAAGAGAATAGTTGTAATTGGAAGTTTAAGGGATCTGCTTTGATCACTTATTTATTATTTATTTTTGCTCTCCGTAGTTCCAAAATAGGATTAGCGGTTGTGGGGAGGAGGGTGGATAGGGATTGACTCTACCTCTGCACCTCTAAATTACAAAGATTGAGTATGTGAGGGAGACATTTTTGTTGCTGCTGTTGCTGTGCTAGCTCTCAGGGTGGATGCAAACAGGGTCCTATAGATCTCTGATGGTGTTCCTTCCCTCCTAAAACTCCACAATCCCCTCTTCAGATTGTGCTAGGACTGTCATATCCTTCCTCCAGCTGACAAGGCAAACTCAGTTCTTTCTCCCAGTTCTTTTTAGCCAACGCTGCTCTCAGGTCAGGTGACAGGAAACAGTACTGAGGCAAGTATAGGTCTGCTGTCCTCTCCTCTTCGTAGTCCGGGCACATCACCCCATCACTTCCTATAAGCCTGAGATAGGAGGCTGCTGCCTAGAATGGAGGTCTACTTCACTGCAACACACAGCATTAGCAGCAAATATCTGTACCAGTCTGGACAATGCTTTTTTCCCTACCATGTATTTCTTATTTCATTAAAGGGGGTTATTAATCAACTGAAAGAAGCACTGAACAGGCTTGCAATGAGTTACCACAGTAACGGAGGGAAGCCCAGTGTTCTTTATCAGTGGTGACATACTTGCTACTTGCTCAAACTGAAAGATGGCTTGTATTCACAGAGGGCTATGTGAGACCAGGCTCCAGATAGTACACAGCATGCTCAGCTTAATGGGAAATGAAAGGGATAGAGACTTCTTTGTCTGATCTACTTGGTCTTAATATTTATATATCAGAGGGTTACTAAATTAGAAGGCACAGGAATTTAGCACAAAGGCCTTTGTCTAAAATTATCTGGCTTTACTGAAGTGAGACAACAGAAGAAAATAAAAGAACTAGAGTAAAAACAACCACCACCAAGGTATTGTTCTTTTCACTAAATCCATAAGCTAAACTTACATAGAAGGCAGCATTTCCTGTCTCTCTCTCGCTGACAATTCAATATGAGAGTATGAATACAGGTCAGTGTCCTTGGTGATATGGTAAACAAAGATAAGAGCTTTAAGTAATGGAATATTTTTTAACCCTACACACATCTCTCAGAATAAATACAACGGTGGAGTGCTGTACTGCTTACTAAAATCTATCCAAAACACTTCCTTCGGAATACAACCTTCTTCCTATTCCTAGTCACAGATCATGAAACATGCATTTTAGCCAAAAGCCCCATGTAGACATGGTCTGTGTGGTTGTTACTTGCTCACAGAACGGTGTGGATATACTTGAAGACATCCTGATAAAATATTGAATCTCTAATACTAGTCCAGCTCTGTTCTGGGTTAGGAACTTTAAACAGTTGTCTTCAATGGGCAACCATTACTATAAAAATATTTAGCCAAAACACCAACAGAAAACAATGTCTTCCTTTCTTCTCACAAGATGTCTATTACAGAATAAGACACAGTAGGTGAGGTAATATCTTTTATTGGCCCAACTTTGAGCTTTACAGAGCTCTTTTTCAGAACATTTCACCAACAGAAGTTGGTCCAATAAAAGATATTACCTCACCTACCTTGTCACTCTCATATTCTGGGACCAACGAGGTTACAACAACACCACATATGACAGAGTAACATAGAAGTGAAAAATATCTGCTTATCATCTGAGGTTATTATTAAAAGAGGGGCCAGTCGAAGGCCACAGTAAGTTTCCCCCCCCTCTAAAATATAAAAAACCACTGCCAGGAATGCATTGTTCACTTGTAGCTCTAACACAGAGGAACAAGGGTCTTGTGGCTTCAATAGCACTACTCAGTTAACCCCATGCTTAAGTGCTTCGCTGAATAAGGACTTAAGGCGTTTGACTGTGACTCAGGACATCTGAGTTCTGCTACAGACTTGGGCAAACCATTCATATCCTCTGTGCCCCAGTTTCTCATCTGGAAAATAAGCATGATACTATTTCCTTTCTCCCAGATGCTGTGTGGGATCTCTTTGCAGTGCTGATTTACAAGCCATTATTTTGTGGACTCCAATTCACCTCAGATTTATCTGTAAGAACTACCAGTGTAGAAATGCCATATGAACACAATGTCAGGACAGGTGGCAGATCAAAGGCATTTCTCGATCTACTCTACTTTCCTGCCTCGTGTCAGCAGATAATCACCAGCAGCTTGATTCACCATAGAGCAGGTGGGGGAGTCTTCTCTGTGGGAGGGCTTTGCAGGCTACGACTAGGTTTAAAAAGTCAGAGTTTAAGGTCAGAAGGTAGTCTGATCCCTGTATATAACAGCCACTAAACACCACCAGCCCACTCTGGACCAAACCCAACACCCAGAATTAGATCACAGTATTACAGTTACCTCTCAAGACTAAACTATTGTGTGCCACATGCAGAGAACAGGAGGGATTGAGGTGCACCAATGCCAGAGGCCCCTGCAATGTTGCAATTTTTAAAATACACTTGATGGTGGCAGCTCAGCTCAAGAGTTCCCAGGTCCAGATTTCCCATGACCTTGGGCTGTGCTATGAAGCTGATCGTGCATTTGTTTTTTGTTTTTTAAAGAGAGCAGTAACTTAGGAGGTTACTATGGTTTCACACAGCATTCTTAACAGATTGTAAACAGGTCATTTGAAATCGTTTTTGCCCCCGAATCCTGGATTACAGTTCCAACTAGACTACTTTCTATTTATTTATCTGAGCAAATAAGAACCCCCACTGGCTTCCAGGGCCCTGCACATGCTTACTTCCATTACACATAGCTTTCACATCTCCTCCTCCCCTTCTCCCTGGTTGCCAGTTATTACATAGGTTGGACCAGGCGACTATTTGATGCCCGCTCTTTTAAGTGTTTTTACTGCCTTTCCTGGGCACGTTTCTTGCCAGAGAATCTGGCAACACAGATTTTGCTGCCTGTCAAAAATAAATCAAGTTTTCCCAGGGGCACTCACTGACACCAAGAGCAGTGATGGAATCTTTTACGAAGGTCAATACATACTCTGCTGGGGTGCCAGCCATTCTTATTCATAGGTTGAGTTCAGTGTAGAGATTACTAATATAAATATTAGAATTGCACATTCCCACATTGTAGAGTGGTTATTCCAAAAGCAAGTTAGAACCTGTTTTTTTGTGAGGGGCAAGAGGACCTGGCATTAAAGTGAACACATATCACACCTGTGTTAGCAGAGGTGGGTCTGTACTATATGATCTGTAACAATATATATGAGAGGTGTTTCTGTTAATGGCTCCCCCTTCCTCCCCTCCCTCCCCCCGAGGAATGCTTTGGAGGGATCACCCACCATCTCCCACTTGTCACTTCATCTCTTAATATTAAACAAAGGCTTTTGAGCACAAGTTCCTATCTGATGTTTGATGAGTTTGGTGCTGGAACGATGCTAGGGCTGAATTCTCATTGTAAAACGGAAAGAGAGACTGAGGCCTAATCCACAGGAGAAAAGGTTTGCCAACATAACTACACTAGTGGGTAACTCTACTGGCAAACCCTCGTAGTGGAGAAGCAGCTTATACCAGCAAAAGAGTGCTGGTATAGCTTATACCAGTTACCAAACAAAATACGATATCCTGGCAAAAGCACATTTTTGTCAGTATAACTGTGTCTACATCAGGGCTTTTGTCTATGTAGAAATATCATTAAAAGAAAAAAAAATCAACCTCTTGACTGCTACTGCTATATTGGCAAAAGTTCCTGGTGCGGACCTGGCCTAAGTGAAAGTGTAGCCCCTAGATATGGCAGCTGATTCCCAGCCCTGGATGGATATAGCATAGACAAACACGTAGGGTCAAGTCGTTAGCTGTTGTCCACGGGTGTAGCTCCAAGGAAGTAAATGAAGCCAGACTGACTGACATTAGCTGAGGGTTTGGCCATGATTTGTATGCAGCTCTTTAAAGATAACCTACAAAGGGATTTTTTTAAAATGCACATGTGCTCATGGTGCCTCAGAACCAGTGCAAAGCCCCATGCCTTTGAAAGATTCCTGAAGGTTCATAGGTACTGAAAACAGAACCCAGCTTCTTCTGCTGTGTCTCTGGGCTTGTCTCCACTTACAGGTGGATCGAAGTTGCAGAGATCAATCTACTGGAGCTCGATTTAGTGGGTCTAGTGAAGACCCGCTAAATCAACTGCAGATCACTCTCCCATCAACTCAGGTACTCCACCAGAATGAGAAGAGTAAGAGGAGTCAATGGGAGAGTGTCTCCCGTCCACATTACGTAGTGTGGACCCTGTGGTAAGTAGATAAAAGCTATGTCGACTTGATTTATGCTACTAACGTAACTCAAATTGTGTAGCTTAGTATAACTTAGTAACTTTCCCCTGTAGTGTAGACCTGCCCTCTGCGTGCGCCAAGCCCCAGCTCCCAGCGAAAGAACTCCTAAAAAATTTGGCAAGCAGACTTTGTGCAATTTTCTCTCCTTTAGGTGGATTATTGACCCATCTTCCTATAAGGAAAAATAGAGCTCATACGCAAACCATTTTGGAACAGTCAGGGGTGGAGGGTTTCACTACAATACCCTCCCCATCGCCATGGTAGAGATGGCTGTATAGGCAGGCCCATATATCTAACATATTGGTTTTGTAGCTCTACAGCTAAACCACTTTAGAAATGGATGCAGCTAAAGCAGTACAACTGTCATAAATAGATAGCTAAGGGTTACATGTTTCTTTCACCTGTAAAGGGTTAACAAAGAGAACCAAACACTTGACCAGAGGACCAATCAGGAAACCGGATTTTTCAAAGCTCAGGGGAGGGAATGTTTGGGTCTGTGTCTTTGTCTGGCTCTCAGCTATGAGAGGGGATCTTTTTCTATCTGTAAGCTTCTAAGCTTCAGTTTCAAAGTGGTAAGTACAAAGGTAGAAAACACAATAGGCTGTTATTGGTTTTTGGGGGTTTTTTTTGTGGTAAGACTCAGGGCTTCTGAGTCTTGGGGTTCCCCAGGGAAGGGTTTGGGGAGACCAGAGGGAGCCAAAACCCTGGAATTTTTGGCTGGTGGCAGTGAGATCAAATCTGAGCTGGTAATTAAGCTTAGAGGGGTTCATGCAGGCACCCAGATTTCTGGACACTAAGGTCCAGATTTGGGAAATGCTTATGATTATGGATCTCTTGTTGGAAGCTGCCACCAGCCAAAAATTCCAGGGTTTTCGTCCCTCTGGTCTCCCCAAACCTTCCCTGGGGAACCCCAAGACTCAGAAGCCCTGAGTCTTACCACAAAGGGAATAACCCACTCCCTTCCCCTCTCTCTCCCACCCAGACTTTCTTCTCTGGGCTAACCTGAGAGTTACTGATGCAATCTCTTTACATCACAATACCAAGAAGCATGTCTCCTCTATTCCACAAAGAGACAAACCCCAAATACAAGGAAACAGAAATGATTCGATCTCTCTTCCTCCTCCCACCAACTCCCTGGTGCTGCAGAGCTTTACCCTCGTAGATCTACACAAAGAGAATTCCCCTCCCCTTCGTTCCTTAGCCTACCCAGAGAGAAAACTCAAACAAGTCTTAAAAAGAAAGCTTTATATAAAAGAAAGAAAAAACACATGAACATGATCTCTGCATCAAGTTGACAATACACAGGGCTATTACTTAAAAGAAAAATAGGAATAAACAGCCTTATTCAAAAGAGATACATTTAAAACATTCCAGCAACTACACACATGTAAATACAAAAAAAAAACACAATACAGCCTATTGTTTTTTTCTACCTTTGTACTTACCACTTTGAAACTGAAGATTAGAAGCTTACAGACAGAAAAGTCCCGCCTCATAGCTGAGAGCCAGACAAAGACAAAGACCCAAACATTCCCTCCCCTGAGCTTTGAAAAATCCGGTTTCCTGATTGGTCCTCTGGTCAGGTGTTTGGTTCTCTTTGTTAACCCTTTACAAGTGAAAGAAACATTAACCCTTAGCTATCTATTTATGACAACAACCTCCTAGTGCGGATGCAGTTCTAGTGGTATAAAGGTGCTTGTAGAGGAATCAGCAGTACTTATGTAAGCATCTTTATACTGGTAGAACTGCATCCTCACTAGGGGGTTTCACAGCTTTAGCTGCATCAGTTTCTAAACTTCTTAGCTGTGGTTGTGCAATAACTGTGTGTAGCCAAGCCCTTAAAGCTTGACCCTGAGAGGTTGCTTAGCACCCTGCAATTCCTACTGATGTCAGTGGGAACTGTAGGTATGCAGCATCTACAGGAGTCAGACCATAATGTACTGGTCTTAAAAAAACCACTCACTTGAGCATCATTCTCTCAACAACAGTGCATTACCATCTATAGCCTCACATACTCTTCTATGTATGAGCAACCATTTGAATAAACTATAGTTTGGATGTGTGTCTGGAATACATATACATAATTTTTCAGTTATGATCCAATTTAAAAATAACCCTCCCCAAAAAGCCTTAAAACACACACACATACACCATGCAGTAATGACTAAAGATTTCAGTCATGGTCCAATTTAAAAATTAGCACAAAAAAGTCACATTTAAAACACACCCACCCACACCCATGCAGTAGTGACTAAAGATTTCAGTCATGATCCAATTTAAAAATAAGCAACGAAGTCCTAAACTAATACGTGCATGTGCCCCCTCTCCTAGTAATGACTGGGAGACAGGAAACCTCCCTGTGCATTTGCTTTTTTCTCACTATGAAGAATAATTTTAATTACAAGCACTTGGCAGGAAGCCAATTGTAATTACTGTTAAGTTTCCTCCCCCCAAAAAATGACATCTGTCTAAGCATTTTTAAACTGCTCAAAGTAGCATCCTTCATTATACAGAGAAGCACCTAGTTACAGCAGAAAAGAAAAAGGAGCAGTAGTGATTTATTAATTTTTCATACTTATGCTTATCAGGTATATCAAATGGATCATTATTCTGAGGGCTGATGGTACAGAAAGCAGATTTAAATGGGAAATTTAGACTCAAACAGAATGAAGAGGAAAAAATTCACCTTCAGAAAAATAATAGTTGTATTTAACCCTAAAATAATTCCAAAGCCCAGAGCTCTAACCCATTTTTCATGGGTTCGGCTGGGCTTTTAGCTACACAGTTTTTCAGAAAAGTAAAGGGGGAGGTCATGGGGAAAATGGCAAAAGTCAGAAATATGTTTAAAAGAAATCATGATCAAGAGTCACAGGCAATGGGACAAATTTTTCCTTCAGTTGCCCTGGTTTAAATCTGGAGTTACTCCACTGGAGTCAACTGTGTTACTCTGGACTTACATCAGTGTAAATGAGGGCAGAATTTGGTTTGTTGTCTTGCACTCCAGTATAGAATTATTTTTCTTTTTCAGTGCGAACACCCGGAACTGGGCTTGTGTTGTGATAACAGGGGGCCTATTTCAACATCACAGTTCTCAGAACAGAACTGACCTAGAGAAAACCAGGGTAACTCTCCAATATTTACTATTAATATTTACTCTTTCTTCTTCTTCTTTTGTGATTACAATTTGCAGGGGGAGAACCTCATCATCTCTAAATAAGCTAAACATCTCAAGACCACATCCTATGGCCCAGCTGCTTCCATAGCGCAAAGCCAACAGGAGCCAGGTGGTCGGCAGTCACAGAAAACAATTCACATCCTGGATGGACTCAGGGCCGAATTAAGGCACAGGCTCCATAGGCCTGTGCCTAGAGCCCTAGCTCCTAAAATCATGTAATGAAGTTATAATCTCAGCTTTTATTACAAAGGTTCATAGTCCTCATAATTGTGAAGAACATTTTCAAAATTTGACACAACTGTAATTAATGCAGGTAGCATGAGCTGAGTCTGCAGAGAGCCTGAAATTAGTGGCTCCAAGAAGAGTGAACCCTCATTCATCTCAGTAGGGTGTTAACTCCAAGACCTACTGCTCTGGGAGGTCCAAGACAAGACTATCCAGCATAGGACATTAGGTATAGCAGTGGGCCTGGTCAGCCCATCCAAGCTGCTGCATGGATGCTTGGGGCCCTTCTACTGCCACCCGTACCTGTCTGGAGAGAAAGGGGGACCCTTTGCCACTGCCTCTCTTGGAGGAAAGAAGGGGTCTCCCTGCCACTGCAACTCCAGTCAGGGGGTGTGGCGTTGGTATTGGGGTTGGGCAATAAGGATGGAGATCTAGGGGGCCATGTTGTGTGGTACCTAGGGTGAAGGTTTCATAGATTCCAAGTCCAGAAGGGACCAGAGTGATCATACAGTCTGACCTCCTATATAACACAGGCCATAGAACTTCCCCAAAATAATTCCTACAGCAGGTCTTTTAAAAAAATATCCAATCTTGATTTTAAAATGATCAGTGATGAAGAATCCCCCACAACCCCTAGGTAGATTGTTCCAAAGGTTAATTATCTTCACTGTCAAAAATGTATAAATTATACAATCTGAGTTTGTCTGACTTCAACTTCCAGAGATTGGACCATGTTATACCTTTTTCTGCTAGACTGAAGACACTGTTATTAAATATTTGTTCCCCAGGTATATTCTTATAGACTGTAATCAAGTCACCCTTTAACCTTCTCTTCGTTAAGATATATAGATTGAGCTCCCTGAGTCTATCATTATAAGGCATGTTGTCCAATCCTTTAATAATCGGAATGTTTCTTTTCTGAACACTCCAATTTATCAACATCCTTCTTGAATTGTGGACACCAGAACTGGACACACTATTCCAGCAGTGGTCACACCAATGCCAAATACAGGGTAAAATAACGTCTCTACTTCTCCCCAAGATTGCCTTAATCTCACCTGGAATGGGACTCCCATCAGGTGGTCATTCCCCCATCCCCAGTCCGCCACAAGAGAGAAGAATGTGACTTTAAGACTAAAGAGTCTCTCCACTGGGTGTGTAAAGTACAGGATCCTGGGAGGTTGGGAGGTGATGGCCTGATAGGAACTGGGGAGTCCCAGGGGAGGAGCTGGAGAGGGAGAGACTACAGGTGCCAACAGGGAAGGGCTGAGTGACTTTAGGGAGGATAGGATCAATATGACAGAGAATACCTTTAGAAGGATGAATGAAGTTGGGGATCCAGAAATGACAAAGAGAGGCAAGGACACCAGGGACAGAGAGACTGAAAACCCAGAGGAAGACTGCAAGAGAAAGATTTGGGCAGAATAAAGCATGGGAAAGTGAGGAAAGGGGTGCAGGGAGAAGTGCATATGGTGGAACAGTGGAACAGAAAGAACCAATGAACGAGACTATAGGGAGAAGAAATAAATTATCAGATTATCTCCTTCAGCAATAACCTCTCCCCCTCCCAGCACTCTACCCCGATTCACCAGAATCATCTCATCTTTATGCTCCTGGCAGGACAGCCTACCAGCAGTTTCTGTACAAACACCCCACCAAGGACACCTAGAAGTGGGAGCCACTAGCATCACAGGCGCCGACTTTTCAAAGTGCAGCTAGCATAGCTGTTGGGGACTGCACAAAGCTAGCTGGGGCATACAAGTCAGCCCATAACTACATGAAGTGGAAGGAGGTGTTCTTTTGGAGTGTGGCTTCAATCTCCTTCCTTGAAAGGGGGGCTTCTAAAATCTTATCACTACCTCTATCAGCACTCAAGATGACCAGTTAAACACACTCTCTCTCGCTCTCTCACACACACACATGAAAAAATTCCCAGAGCTATGGAAATCTGTATTTCCTGTGTCAGAAACACAGCCCTCATCAGCTGGGATCATAGATGACTCTTGGCTGGCCTAGTAAACTGCATTATTTAGAAATGTTAAACATAATGAATTACTAACGTTGTGTAACTTCTTGTCTCTAAAGTTATATTTTCACACTCTGCTCCAGACAATTTAGGTTTTATTCTTTTTTGTTTACTGTTGCTTCTAGGGCAGGTTAAGGAATTGATTTCCCATGCATCTTTGGGACACATTGCTGGGATAAATCAAACAGGCTTGGGAAAGATTAGAATCCCTCCAAAGCCACTACCAATTTCTTGTAGAACTAAACTAGAATCACCCCACATTTTGAAGTTCTGCAAATGTTTGCATACTTCTTTATTTCCAGATTCTGGCTGGGACCAGAATTGGGAGTGCTGGATATCTCATGAGAAAACCTGGTATTTTCAGATCTCCAACCTAATTTTTCCAGACTCTGGAGTTTCACAGAATATCTCAATCTGTTAAGTCTCTTGAGGTTTCCCCCATTACACATCATTGGGTCTTATTGTGACCGTAGTCAGTGTAGCTGGCAAACTGAATAAAAATTCACTGAAAAACTCAGATGTTGCATTTGAGCTGAGCAAACATGGATTAATAAATTACAAAAACAACCCATAACCAGACAATTCCCCCCCCCACCAAAACCCAAATAGATTCCCCCAATTGTGTTTGATGCCAGAGAGAATATGGGTGGTGGGGGGCAGAGAACTTTTTCAGTTGACTATATGAAAGAGTGGTTCTTACACTGGCTTTGGGAGTATTTCAGAGTAAAAATGATCAGGTGGACAGGCTGTGTTTCTTGTTCAGCAGGAAGTGATCAGTTCTGGTAATTATGGCATTGTTGCTGGACCTGTGCTACAATGGACATGAATGATGCTTGGGAATAAACCATTTGGTATGCCAACACTGAAAAAGAATCACTGACATTTGCTTGGGATTACATGCCATACAGTTTAAGTGGGATCAGGCATTTACATCTCCCATAGGGATACAAAGTGCTCCCAAATGACACTGGTACTGTACCTATCAGAAAAAAAAATCTCAGCAGCATTAGAAAGGAGGCCTGGCTTTCAAGGCAAATTTGTTTAAAGCATAAATAAGTGTCTGTGGGGAAACTGCATCATAAACATTTTTCTCTGCTGCAGTGAAAGTTAATAACCATACATCCCTCATAATATGTAAATACATTGTGTATTATGATGAAGATGTGGCCCACAGGAAAGGAAGAAAGGGGAAAAAAGTTTTTTCTGCTTCACTTTATCCATCCAACATCATATTATGAGCTATCAGGAATCCACTTTCTGATGCCACCAAGACATCTACAGTTGGAGGAATGGTTCAGCTGGATACCACTGGGGTAGTCCTGAAAGGAATGGGGGACATAACACTCACAGTATGCTACGGCAACAGCCATGTAGATTTGCTAGCAGGCCATTTAAATTTGTCACAATCTAGAGACAGAGCAGGTCTTTGGAGAAAAAGCTGATATTTCTCTCTCACACACCCTAGTCCAACAGATATATCTTCAGACATGATTTTTGAAGCCCTTAATTCTTAGCCCACAAAGCTGAAGTCCTCTGTCCACTGAATAGGTACAGAACGGGCTGCAGCCATGCAAGCTCCCCTACAATGTCCTGCCAATATAAATGCTTCATGACCTGACAGGATCTTCTGGTAATGAGCAGAAGATACATTAGATAGGAACTTCAGTGTTTGAGTGGATATGAAGACTGAACTATCTACTGAGATACTGAAAGAACTCCCCATACTAGTTTCTCTAGTCTGTCATGTTCCCAGTGCCAAATTATCCCTTAAAGTACATTTTACAGCGTTTTGTTCACTTAGTTTGAAAGACCTCTCTGCTGATGTTGCCAACACTGGTGATGTGTTCAATGTGGACGCTTGTCCATAAAGAACAGGACTGAGACTACTAATTCAGTTCATCTAGGTCACTGAATATCATGATCTACCTAGTTCTTATACTGCTCCATTACTGTGGTACCTCAGCATCTAATATATTTGTTGAAGTGGACACAAGATCTCTGTCTCTCTCACACTCTTCTTACACCACTGTGTAGGGAATCAGCTGTTTCTTAAGTATGTGTAGAAGTGGTAATGGTAGGAAAGCTAGGTTGAAGAAACGGGTTATATATTTCATTCTGAAGGTTCATAATCACTCTGATGCCTTCTGGAAGTGAGACCCACAATTGTAGGTCAGTTACTGAGAACGTCTCAGCTCCTCCACACACAAGCCTCAACTCTGGATGTTAATAATCCCATGGTAGCTGCCACAGGGGATCATGGTCACTTTATGAGGTGGTCTCTCAGGTAGCTTGGACCAGTCTCAGGGATGGCTTTGAAGGGGAGGACCAAACCCTTGAATCTGGCCCAGTATTATATAAGAATCAGCGAGGAGCAATGAGCTAATGCAAGGGTAGGCAACCTATGGCATGGGTGCCGAAGATGGCACGTGAGCTGATTTTCAGTGGCACTTACACTGCCCGGGTCCTGGCCACCAGTCCGGGGGGGCTCTGCATTTTAATTTAATTTTAAATGAAGTTTCTTAAACATTTTAAAATCTTATTTACTTTACATACAACAATAGTTTAGTTATATATTATAGACTTATAGAAAGAGACCTAAAAACGTCAAAATGTATGACTTGCACACGAAACCTTAAATTAGAGTGAATAAATGAAGACTCAGCACATCACTTCTGAAAGATTGCCAACCACTGAGCTAATGTGTTCTTGGATGTCTGTGTTGCTGAATAAGTGGCTGTTGTGTTTTGAACTGGATGGGCTCTAAGCCTCATGGTTTTATTCCTAGATATGGTGCAGTACGCCAATCAAGCCTGGAGATCACTATTGTATGGACTGCCATGGCAAAAATCTGTATAGCTCAGATTGAGCTTGGCTTGTTTAGCCTAACCAAAAGAAGGTTGAGGGGGGATATGATTGTTCTTTATAAATATATCAGAGGGATTAATATTAGGGAGGGAGAGGAATTATTTAAGCTTAGTACCAATGTGGACACAAGAACAAATGGATATAAACTGGACACTAGGAAGTTTAGACTTGAAATTAGATGAAGGTTTCTAACCATTAGAGGAGTGAAGTTCTGGAACAGCTTTCCAAGGGGATTAGTGGGGGCAAAAGATATATCTGGCTTTAAGACTAAGCTTGATAAATGTATGGAGGGGATGGTATGATGGGATAGCCTAATTTTGGCAATTTAGCAATTGATCTTTCATTATCAGCAGGTAAGTATGCCCAGTGGTCTGTGATGGGATGTTAGATGGGATGGGATCTGAGTTGCTACAGTGAATTCTTTCCCAGGTGCTGGCAGGTGAGTTTTGCCCAAATGCTCAAGATTTAACTGATTGCCATATTTGGGGTCGGGAAGGAATTTTCGTCCAGGGCAGATTGGCAGAGGCCCTGGAGGTTTTTCGCCTTCCTCTGCAGCATGGGGCACAGGTCACTTGCTGGGGGAGTCTCTGCAGCTTGAGGTCTTCAAACCACAATTTGAGGACTTCAATAACTCAGACATAGGTTAGGGGTTTGTTATAGAAGTGGATGGGTGAGATTGTGTGGCCTGTATTATGCAGGAGGTCAGACTAGATCATAATGGTCTCTTCTGACCTTAAAGTCTATGAGTCTATGAAGTGGTTGGTATGTTGCAAGTTACTACAGGCTTCAAGCTTTTAAAATCTGTGGTTATACTTTGTTAAACCACTATGAACAGGGCCAAGTAAACAGAATAAATATTACAAGATATTTGCATTGCAAAGAGTGTGTTAAATGCCTCTAACATTTCAGTATAAAAATAACAGGCTTAGATTGTAAGCACTTGGGTGCATGGACCATCTTTTTCTTCTGTGTTTGTAAAGTGCCTCACACAATGACTAGGGCTCCTGGGTGCCACAGTAATACAAATAATAAGTAATAATAGTAATTATACAGTGCCTTTCCTGTGAGGATATCAAAACATTACTATCCCCATTTTACAGACTGAGAAACTGAGGCTCAGATAGGTTGAGTGTTTTGCCCGAGGTCACAGAGTGACTGAGTGGTGGAGTCTAGAAGATGACTAAGGGTTCCTATGCCAATTCCCCTGCTCTGTTGCTAGATAATTTTGCCTACTCTGTATATGGAAAATAAACTAGACTTCTTTTTAAAAAAAGCAACAAAAAACATAAGCATTCACAAACTATAATTAGACATGTTCTGTAAAGAGATGAATTGCTTTTTTTAAAAAAAAGTTGCAGTAAAAATTGGTTCTCAGCAAGTCAGATGCCGTAGAAGAGAATATTATTCTACCTTAGAGATGGCTACATGGACAAGTAGTCATTCTAAGAGCAAAATACCCTCTCCATAGGGTTGCCAAGTTTCTATTTGCAGAAGACCGAATACCCTTGTTCCGCCATGCCCTACTGCTTCTCCGAGGCCATGCCCCCGCTCACTCCACCCCCCTTCTATTGCTCACTTCCCTCACCCTCGCTCACTCACTCATTTTCACCCGGCTGGGGCAGGGATGTGAGAGGGGGTGAGGGCTCTGGCTGCGGGCTCTGGGGTGGGGCTGGAGATGAAGGGCTTGGGGTGCAGGAGGGGGCTCCGGGCTGGGATGTGGAAGGTGCTACAGGCTTTGGGCTAAGGGTGTGGGCTCTGGCATGGGGCCAGGGATGAGGGTTCAAGGTGAAGGAGGGGGATCCGGTCTGGGACAGGGGGTTGGGGTGCAGGGGGTGAGAACTTCAGCTGGAGGTGCAGACTCTGGCGTGGGGCTGTGGTTTGGGGTGTAGGAGGGGGTGTGGGCTCTGAGTGGCGCTTATGTAACCCACACACCTCCTGGGTGTGGTGTTCTGTCCCCATGTAGTGGCATTGAGACCACTTAGAGATTAATGAGTCTGCTCTACAGCGTTGGCTCAGAGCCATATGGCTTTTAGCTCATGCAGTAGAGGCTCATGCATTTAGTTCCAGAGTTCCCAGATTTGATCCTACCCACTGACGACTAGGATCTGTCGGCGTTACACTTATCTCAGGCGGCTCCCGGAAACAACAGCATCTCCCGACAGCTCCTAAGTGCAGATGCGACCACATGACTCTGCGTGCTGCATGCACCGCCCCCTCAGCTCCCATTGGCTGCAGTTCCTGGCCAATGGGAGCTGCTGAGCTGGTGCTGGGGGCGGGAGCAATGCGCAGAACCCCCATGGCTGTCCCTCAGCCTAAGGCCCAGAAGGATATGCTGGCAGCTTCCTGGGAGTCACCCAGAGCCTGATAGGGAGCCTGCCTGTGTTGCCAACCAGACTTTTAACAGCCCAGTCAGCGGTGCTGACCAGAGCCGCCAGGGTCCCTTTTCGACCAGCTGTTCAGGTCGAAAACCAGACACCTGGCAACACTACCTCTCCAAGTCCTGATATTACTGGTGGTGGAGCCAGGTTTTGCAATGGCGGTGGAGGGTGGGTTAATGAGTGGGAGTTGGGCTAGAAAACAAGCCCGTCCTGCACTTACGCAGGAGTGGTGGCTCTTGTTCCATGATGCTGGGCCCAGATCCTCATTCTGAGCATTGCAACCTGGCACAAGGGGTCGCAGCACCATGCAACCTGTGTGTCATGTGGTAACACTCGGAGCAGAACGTCGACCCCAGCCCCACAAGGCAGGAGCCACCACTGCTGGATGAGTGCAGGGCAGACTCATTCTGCAGCCACATGAAAATTTATGTCACATACCACCTTGTCAGTTACATAATACATTTGAAAAGGCACCACATATACACCTAAGGGTTGCCAGAGGTGGGAGCAGTTGCTTCCCCTCCACCCCCTATCAGCTCTGCCACTGGATAGTTCTGTGTATGTGCTCAGAATACAGTAAAGAAAATATTGTCTTGCCTATGCAGCTTGTTAGGTTAATTAATGTTAGATCCAGAAAACACTGGTTTGAATCTTCAGAGTTTGTTCTTGTGCAAGCTCCCTTTTGCATGTAGACTATCAGATATTTTAGCCATAATTTCACGGAGGATATGGCATAAACACAGGCCTAAGTACCATCCATTTTCTTGATATTCCCCAATAATGCATAATTTTCATTGGCAACTTTGGTTTGTTTTATATGAAGGGAAAGATTGTTTTACAAAATCATGGCATAAATAATTACATACATTTTCAGATGTTGATGCTGAAAGTCAGGTACCAAACCGAGGCACATAAATAAGTGGGGTAAATAAGTTAAATAAGTGGCCTGATATTGAGCTCCTATTTGCTTCAATGGGAATTGTGTGTGCTCATAACCACTGGAAATTAAGTAACTTTTTTGGTGCGTAAATATGGATGTAGGTGCCTAACTTGGAGTACCTGAATCTGAAAATGTCAAAAAAATCATTCTTGAATACTATTGCTGTATCCTGATGCTGGAGTATTGTTTTCAACTTTCCAAAATGCAATGAAAAGAAAATGAGACACTGAATAAAATTATAATCCAGCTATGTTCTACCCAGTGGCATTCAGCTGAGAATCTCCAATTTCTTTACAATCAATCAATTAAGCCTCAATGTGCCTCAGTGAACTAGGTGGAAATTAGACAGCATTCCCTCTGTAAATAATAAACACCAGCCTCTCTGTCTTTATTCAGAGGAGGATGCATGGTGAGGAGGGTGATACTACTTTGTCTGAACCATGAATTCCCACTTCCCAATGCACGGTTATCCTTCTGAGAAGTCCAACAGGATGAAAGTTGGCATATATCAACTATTTTAAAATTATGTTGCATACATACATAGTGGTCAAAGTCTAATGAAAAAAACAAACAAGATTTACAGACGAGAGCAGACTGTTGCTACTAAAAATGTAAATGGCACAATTTTGTCACTGATTTTCTTTTTTACTGATTTTGCCATTCTTAAATCAGCCAGAGCATCCAGTACCTTATTGTGCCTAGAAGGATGGTCAGACACATACCTCTGCAGAGGATGTGGATGCCAACCCTAGTTTTGAGCCAGCTGGCAGCGGGTATGGAGGGGCAATGATGCATGAAGAGGTTGGCTCTCTTCTTTCCCTGAGTCTGAAGATGTCATTATCTCTGTCATCCACTCAAACTCCCCTGTCCTATGACTAAGGCTTCGGATCCTAGGTCCAGTCTTTGACTTCCCACTCTGCAATGCAGTCACATGCCACTCTACAGGATTAACTGTTCAGCATCTAACAGTGTGTGGTTACTGGGATTAACTTGTTCCAAATTTCCAAAAATAATTAAACTGTGTTGTATTACATGAGCTGAATAAAGAAAACCCTGCTGTTCCTTGAGATACCACCAGTACTGGAGAAATGTGGGTTCTCATGTGCTGTTAGGGAACAGAGCTAGCGAACACCTCAGGAATTAGTAACTTTACAGCTCCATTTACAAGATTTCCTCCTTGCTTCAGAAATTTGAAATCCAGGTCCTTACTCCTTTCAAGCCCTACCCTGGTTCCCAGTTTGTGCCTCTCCTTTTCTGGGGCTGAGTGAGTCAGTTTGGCCCCCAGCACAAGCTAAGCAAACCTCAAGATTCAGCCCTGTGTCAGTGCCCCCTAGGGACCATTGCAGGAGTGCCAAGGTGCATGGCCACCCTGGCTACACCCTCTTCCTCCCCCAGCCCAGCACACTCCAGAACACTTCCTGCAGCTATTCCTGCTGAGCTGGCACCGAGCTGCCAGAGCTGGCTCTGTGCCTGGAGTAAGGGCCCCTGCACTGTAGCTGTTTGAGATGGAGGTTATCGAACAGCCAAGACTGTAAGCAGGCTCTTATGCAAAGAGGTCACAGGCACATTCCAAAGAGGGCTACATGTGATGGGGGAATCCTTTCAGGGGCCATCCAGGCTGCTCACAGGTCACTGAAGAACTACATGAGGAGCCCTTCCCCCATCACAAAGCATTTGTATTGGCTCTACAGCAAGGTAGCCCCTGCTAATTCAGGGACTGACAGACTGGGCCCATGGATTAAATCCGGAGGTGCTAAGGGCTTTGTTTTTGGTTTTTATTTGTTTAAAATTTCCTGGGACTGTATATTTATTAGAAAAATGGGCAAAAAATTGGTCCAAAAATTTAACTTCACAGTTTTGAGGTAAATGTTGGGGTTAATATTGAGAGATGAGGGGACCAAAAAAAAAAGAAAAACAGAGAAAAGAGCTCTGAATGGAAAAACAGTTTAACACTGTGAATCAGAATCACAGGACTGGAAGGGACCTCGAGAGGTCATCTATTCCAGTCCCCTGCACTTGAGGCAGGACTAAGTATTATCTAGACCATCTCTTCACACTGCCTCCTCCACTTCTTGTGCTTCTTAGCCCTCTCCGGAAGGAGAGATGGTGGCTCCATTACCTAGGCCACTCTGGTTCCCAAGACACCATCTCTCCTTCTGGAGGAGGCAGACAGAGCTGGCCGGGGTGTGGGTCTGCTCCTAGGTTCCCTTAGAGTCTGTCCAGGTTATGGAGCAGCATCCAAAAATCAGGCAAAAAATTGGCACACATCAAATAGTTTTTGTAAAACTGGGAAATTTTTGGTGAAAGTTGGTAAAACTGAAAACTAAGTCTTACCTATGTGGTAGTGTATGAGGCCACCTGGATTAATCAGCCGGGGGTGAATTTTTATGGCAAAAATTAAGTATTAGGCCAGGTGCATTCCATCCTAACCCTGTGTAATGGAATTGGAGTCTGAATCAAATTCAAGCAGAGAGATACAAATTGTTAGCAGCCTGATGACTGACTGAAGCTGAAGGAAGGATCTCAAACAACACACACAGGATGCCAGAATCCTAAATAGGTATCTAAATAATGTGCCACCTCGCGGCTGGGATGAACACATGGCAGTAAAACAGTAAATACATGTCACAGAAATGGTTAACTCCATCCACAGGAGAACGAATACTGGCTGTTTAAAATACTGATGTTGTGAAACAGACAAAAAACCATTCTGCCTTTCCTCCAACTCTTCCTTAGTATTTACCCTGTCACAGAATGGCCCTGCTTCTCTTTTGTATAAAATGGAGGATTTTAAATTCTATAATCCCTTCAGGTACGCTGAGCAGGACAGAGAACATGCTGCAAAGAGGCACTGCATGGTTCTTCAGGAATACAGAGTTACTGTACATCAGCCTGCTGGATGCATTTAAAATGTGGCAGTTCTGGGTGACAAGGGATTGTGGTGACAAAAGGACTAGTCTAAACTGAAATATCTCCCCTCTCCCTTCCCCAAAACTGTGTATTAAAGTCTCACACACACTGCTCAGTGATAATATACTGCAGCGAAAAGCCTGAATCAGACAGAGAACCTTTTGGAATTTGTTTTAATAAAATAAACAGCTTGCCTTGTTGAAGCAGCAAAGTGCAGTGTTCACTGGAATGTCTTCTTTCATTTCACAAAGGAATTAAAAGGTCACTGGCAACAGTCTTTGAACAGGCAACTTTCTTGTCTACACTGTTGAGATTGTATTTTGCGGTGACAGCTGCTTTTCTTTTCCCCTTCTGCTCCCACCACTGTGTTTCTACCGATTCCTTTCTATGACCTCAATTTGGGACTACGATCACTTGATCCTAATGCCTGGGTCACTTGAACTCCTCCCAACAAACCATGAAGTATTAATAGTCTGGTGAGAATATGTGCTTTTACTCACTCATACATTAATAAGGGAAGTGTCATAAAGGGCTTAGTTCTCAACTTTTCAGGGGCTGAACTGTGAATAAAGGTATTACTCTCCAAGATAACATCTACAACCACACATCTTGTTTTTCAGGTATCTATAATTACCAACGTGCTGACTACATACCAGTTGCCCCTTCAAAGGACATGCTCCAAACTTCCACAAACAGACCTACCCTGACACAGATCCCGCTTCTCCCCCGATGTAATTTTAGGCATTTTAATTGGAAAGAAGGTAGACATTAAGAGAGTGACCTATCTGCTGTACTTCAGTATCTGTCATTATATTTTGATTTAATTTAGGGGTTATTGAGTATGCATTTTTATTATGCCATGACCATTTAATGACTCCTGCCATTACAGAAATGATATTGTTGATGATAGGAAAACAATAATTAGTTTAATTATTCATTGATATTTGTTAAAAACAAGCTTATCTTTAATATAATTTAACAATTGGTTATTGAGGACAAAGTTGTGATTATTAATCCTAGATCACCCAGCTAGGGGTGGGTTTATCAATTAACTATTAATTATTTTATTGATAGTGAAGAGATAAATAAGAGGAAATGTGTAATTGTTTAATCTTACAACTCCAGATATAAGATTATTGATAACAGGTAACTAACTTAAAGGGTGATCAATACCATTAAAGCTAATGTGCTAATTTATACCAGCAGAGAAGTTGGCCCTTTGTCTGTTGTCTAGTTTTCTTCTTAGACTGTGAACTCTCTGGGGCATCTTCAGCTGGCACAAATCAGCATAACTCCTTTGAAGACAGCTGAGGTTCTGGCCCACTATGCGGGAACGATGCCTAGCATAACATGGGTGCTACCATGATACAAACTGTAAGGAATAGGGAAGGATCTCTGTAGATCACCCAGATATTTAATTTTATAAAGGGCTTAGGTATCACAGTGGTGGGGTTGGTATAAAAACCTAGAAAGATATTTAAAGATAAATGTGTAATTGATCAATTATGGGTTGCAGAGGCATGAGTCATTTTACATCACACGGGCAGGGCTTGTGTCATGACAATGTTAATGGCAATCATGAGGTATATAAAGAAGTGAATGTGTTTATCTGTTTACGCCCTAAAGGCAGCAGATGTTGCTAAAACACCGACCTGGCTTCAGTCCTGCTGATTTCATTAAAACTGCTCAAAAAAGGAGAGTGAAGAGAGACTGATATCTGCTAAAGAAGTTATTAAGAAATATTTTTCAGGCTTTCAGATGGTGGCTGCACTTTTCTTTCCTTTGTGGATTTGTTCCCTCAGCTCTGTGTGAAAATCAGTGTCCCTGTCTTAACCTTTGATAAGCTCAGAGATCAGGGTAAACATTGATCACCACACAATTTCTACCACTGACGGAAGAGCACTTCTGATTTGGGGAAAGGAGGGAGGTGGAACAAATTTTTCTATGAGCACCAGTTGTTTGCTTGGCACTATAAAAAACAGACAATGAAATAATCCTTCCCAAAAATGTAAGAAAGTGCAACTAGACAGAAAATACAGGAACAAATCCTGAGGTTTTCCAGGAACACTTAACTTGCCAGACACAAATAATCCCGATACAGCTGATCCCAGGTCCCTCATAAAAGTCTTTTGTTTTGCATCCTTTTGCTGAACATTTTTCCCTCAAAAGGTCTGCACTACTTCCCTAAGCTAATTGGAAAGGCTTCTAGAGCATTCCTTTTGTATTTTTTCCAGCAGTCCCAATTCAGAGACCTATCTTGCCTTTTTTTTTTTTTTTGGCCAGGGGAGCCTAATAAAAAAAATGTAATTTACAAGGTGGAAGTAATATAACAGACGATGCCTTATGGGAAACCCCTTTGCTCTAATAAAGAGCCATTGGAGCCTTGGGACCATTTCTGGCTGGGGAGGGTGAATGGAAGCCCTGCTTTTTTGGATCGCTGTATTAATCTTGACATTTTTAAAGCAGATAACACTCTCCATTAAAACATAAAAGGCTTTGCCTGCAGCACTGCCTGTATCATTTCTGTTACTCCGTAAAGCTGAGGCCTGGGAAGCTATAAACCACCCTGCAGTCACCCGCAAACACATAAAGAGCCTTCTTCAGAGAAAGCAGGCAACGGCAGCAAGAGTTAAAACCAGTTAAGACTATATAGCACAATCCATTTTCCCTTAGGAAACCAAAACATCCCTTTCATTCTATTTCTCCTCCCTCCACCCCAAATCAATTTCAATCCACTCATTTGAAAGAGCCAGAATATAATAATAATTAATAATGAAAGCATAGTCTAGCTGTGATGTGCTTTATATGAAAACCTTGGAGGTCACGGCTGCATTGAAAAACCAACAAAACTGCTAATATAACATGGGAGCCTTGAGAAGTTAAACAAGATTTCTTTGCAGCAGCCATCAACAGGAATCCAAAAACAAACCATGCAAAAACTGATTGTTTTGGGAAAATGTCCCATGCTTTTCTATAGGCAGGTTTCACATTTGCCTTGTTGGAGCACAATGAAAAATTCAATTTTCAAAGGAATTAGCACTGGAAAAGGCCATTCTCAGGACTCTAGATAGCGTGATAAGCTATAGAAGCATCACCTTCCCTTATAGTCAAGAAAGATTGGGCTCACTGTTAATATGGATACTGTCAAAATAAAAATCATATTTTTAAAAAGGGTCTATGCAGACCCATGTTACTAATGACTCCATGGATTGTCAAAGATTATCAAAACTATAATTTACTTTTCACCATTTATGCGGTTTCCTTATTTTTTTGAATTTTATTCACCATGGACAATGAATCTAAAGCCCAGTTCTGCAACCTTTACTTACATGAGGGGCTCCACTGAAACTACTGGGATCAACAGTATGAGAAAGGATGGTCATGTGGTCAAGGCACTGGATTGGGTCTGAGGACATCTGCATTCAGTTCATGGCTGGGCCACAGACTTCCTGGGTGATCTTGGGAAAACATTTAGGCGGGAACTGCAGCCAATGGGAACTGCAGGGGTGGTGCTGGAGGCATGGGCAGCATGCAGAGCCCCCTGCCCTCCCAGGGGCCACAGGGACATGCCAGCCACTTCTGGGAGCAGTGCGGGGCTGCACTGCGCCACTGACCAGGAGCCGTCCTAAGAAAGTATCGCTCAGTTGGAGCCTGTACCCTCCCCTGCACCCAAACTCCCCCCTGGAGCCTGCACACCACATCCTCTCCTGCAACCCAACCCTCTTCCCCCTCCCGCCAGAAGCCCCTCCTGCACCCAAACTCCCTCCTGGAGCCTGCACTCCATATCCCCTCCTACACCTCAACCCTCTTCCCCCACCCAGAGCCCCCTTCTGCACCCAAACTCCCTCAAAAAGCCTGCATCTCTCACCCCCTCCTGCACCCTAACCCCAGCCCGGAGCTCCCTCCCAGAGCCAGCATCCCACATCCCCTCTTGCACCCCAACCCTCTTCCCCCTCCCGCCAGAGGCCCCTCCTGCACCCAAACTCCCTCCCAGAGCCTGCACCCCACATCCCCTCCTACACCCCAACCCTCTTCCCCCACCCAGAGCCCCCTCCTGCACCCAAATCCTCCCAGACCCTGCACCTCTCACTCACTCCTGCACCTCAACCCCAGCCCGGAGTCCCCGCCCAGAGCCAGCATCCCACATCCCCTCCTGCACCCCAACTCTCTTCCCCCACCCAGAGCCCCCTCTCCTGCACCCAAACTCCCTCCCGGAGCCTGCACCTCTCACCCCCTACTGTACCCAACCCCCTGCCCCAGCCATGAGCCCCCTCCAGCACCCAAAATCCCTCCCAGAGCTTGCACCCCACACCCCCACCTGCATCACAACCCCCCTGCCCCAGCCCAGTGAAAGCGACTGAGGGTGGGGGAGACCCAGTGACGGAGGAAGGGGGAATGGAGTGAGTGGGTCAGGGCCTTGGAGAAGGGGTGGGGTGGGGTGGAGCCTTAGGAAAGGGTAGGCAGAGGGTGGGGCAAAGGTGTTTGGGTTTGTGTGATGAGACAGTTGCCAATCCTATGTGACAGTAATAATTCCATCATCATCATGAGTAAGGACTTCAGTGCCATTCCCCCAGAAAAGCCTAGCTCACTTTCTGTTCCCATGCACAAGCACAATACTACTGTGTTCCAACAATACAAAGGAATGATTATGACTCCCTCCACGTGAAAAAAAGAACACAGTGAAAATATATTTAACCATATTAGTTTGTTTTCTGTTTAATGAAAACTAACTTTTGGGGCCGACACTACCCAGAAGGGCCCCTTTAATCTACCCATGAAGCAACTAACAATTCAAGCGGAATTTGCACACAGCATAATTTACTCTGAAAGTCAGTTTTTATATTTTTAGGTGACATTTGAAACATCTGTGGTCTAGCCAGGTGACTGATGTTCACATTGTACGACAATGGTAAACTACTGCAGTAATTTACAACCCTTTCAATCATTTACTAACTGAAAACTCTTGACTTGAACAGATCATTTTAGCTGAAGGAAAAAAACCAAAACTTTTCAGACATACATTTCTCTGCTCATACTGACACATCAGAGAAAAATAAGGAATTACATTCAAACATGCATCCACATTCAACAAGGTTCAGGACTGCATAGGCCTGCATTACAAGGCTAATGCTGTGTGACATGCTGAGTGGGTCAAATAAAAGCAGATCAAGAAGTGGAAGTAAATGCTGTGGAAGAATTTGTTTAATCTGAGGAGACAGAACAAAGCACGAAAGGCTACGCTGCAGCCTTGAAATAATAGAAGACAGAAGATAGGGTCCTGTGTGGAAGAAAAAATGGGGCCAGAATTCAGGGAGCTTTAGCTCAAGCTCACGGAGTGTGAGGTTTCCACCCTTTTAAAACACCCTCTTTCCACTTTGAAGCTTACTTCTTCAGTGAAGCCAGCCAACATCCATCTACAAAAGGAGGAGTGTTGTCAGTGGTGAGCTGGAGACAGTTCCCACAGGTTCCCAAGAACCGGTTGCTAAAATTAGACCTCCGTGCAGAACCGGTTGTTAAAGGGCCAGGGAGTGGGCAAAGAACTCCGGTCCGCGGGCAGGACCATCCTGTTGCTCCCAGGATTCCCGGCTGGAGAGGCTGAGGCTTCCCCAGCCCTTCGCTCGCTTCCCCCCAACTGCAACGTAGCCAGCCACCGGCATCAGCTGGGCAGCTTAGCTGAGCTCTGGAGTCGTCCTGCTGCCACTTTCTGAGAGGCCCAGCAACGTGTGTGGGGGATCCTGCTGCAAGCTCCAGGGCTGGCCAGAGGGGAGCGGGCAAGTGGGACAATCTGCCCCGGGCCCCTGGCCCCACGAGGATGTCTCCCCCCTCCACAGAGCTGCAGCATGGCCAGCAGCTGGGCAGCTCAGCTGAGCTCCTGAGTTATCCTGCTGCTTTGAGCTGCCAGCAAGGTAAGGGAGATGGGGCTGCAAGTTCTAGGGTTGCCGGGGGGCAAGTGGGGCAATTTGTCCCAGGCCCCACAGGTATGTCTCCCCCCACCTCACCCCTCACCCCCTTAAATCAGAACTTTTTATAGGGAACCAGTTGTTAAGATTTTGGCAGCTCATCACTGAGTGTTGTAATAGCTATTGACAAAAGGTAGTAAAAATTCTCTCACTGCTCGCATTCTGATAAAACCACCATTTGAATGAGGGTGAGATTCTCATCCCTGAATTCACTAAACGCCCGGGAGGATCCCCTGGTGCAAACACTGTGGGAGATGGACACAGGTTGTCCTCCAGTGACACTTGCAAGCAGCTTGTTCAGGGTCTGACCACATTACTTCATGCTGTGGAGATTCTGGGCAGTGTTGCTGCCCATAGGGGAGGCTGAAGTAATTTAGAGAGGCCCCCAGGGCAGTACCGTTATGGCTACACAAGGGGTGTAATTCCCCTGCTTACGTAGACATACTTGTGCTAGCTCTCATCCAGCTAGTGAGAGTATTAACTGCAGTGTAGCCACTGTAGCACAGGTTGTGGCAACGGAAGCATGGCTGAGCTGTGCCAAGCCAGGTACATACCCACAGATTTCAGGAGGAGTTGTACTTAGCACAGGCTCAGCCATGCCTCCGCTGCTGCTCCCTGTGCTGCTGTGGCTACATTGCTACTTGTACTCATGCTAGCTGATGAGAGCTTCCGCGAGTGTGTGTACGTGAGCAGGGGAATCACACACGTTGCTCGTAGTGCAGATGTAGCCTCAGTTACAAGGGCTGCTCCAGGGCGCAAAAGGTGGCTTACAGCCACCTTAACTTCTTCCTCCTCCTCCCTTGGGCCGAGAGGCACAGCAGAGAATCTCACCGTAGGGCACATCTCTTCTGTGACTGGGATTTTCAAAAGAGCTTAAGGAAGTTAGATACTCAAATCTCACTGAAATTCAGTGGGAGTTTGCTGCCCAATGCCCTTAGGAAAAATCTCGGCCTATATTGTTTGTCTGTTTAGACTGTAAGACCCAGATCCTCCAAGGTATTTAGGCTCTTTGGGGGCTGTGTGTTTGCATAGACCAGAGGTCAGCAACCTTTCAGGAGTGGTGTGCCGAGTCTTCATTTATTCACTCTAATTTAAAGTTTCGCGTGTCAGTAATACATTTTAACCTTTTTAGAAGGTCTCTAAGTTTATAATATATAACTAAACTATTATATGTAAAGTAAATAAGGTTTTTAAAATGTTTAAGAAGCTTCATTTAAAATTAAATTAAAATGCAGAGCCCCCCGGACCGGTGGCCAGGACCTGGGCAGTGTGAGCACCACAGAAAATCAGCTCATATGCCATCTTCAGCACGCGTGCCATGGGTTGCCTACCCCTGGCATAGACCAAACAATTGCTGTCAGCACCCAACTGGCCAGGAAGTTGTAGTTCTGAGGCAGCACCTCTACTTCAAAGCAAAGAGTCACATAGACAACCTCTAGAATAGAGATTAAGGGTACATCAACACGGGGATTAAAAACCTGTGACTGGTTTAAGGGGTATGGGCTCCAGGACTGAAAAACTGCTGGATAGATATTTGGGCCCAGATTGGAGCTGGGCTCTGGGACCCCATGTGGGTAGAGGGTCCCAGAGTTCAGGCTCCAGCCCGAGCCTAAATGTCTACACAGAAGTTTTTAGCCCCTTAGCCCGAGCCTTGCGAGCCCGAGTCAGCTGACCTTGGCTAGCTGTGGCCATGCCATAGGGCTGTTCAGGCATATCCTAAGGTGCCTAACTGCCATTTGTGATATTGAAAATCTCCTCCTAAAGCTATTGGCCGAACACTCCACTGTCTGGCATCCTGTGTCGTCATTTACACCTGTGCAAATTGCGTGTAAAATGCTACCATAGCAGAGTCCTCCACTCACTTCCCTCGTAGATTCACAGATTCCAAGGCCAGAAGGGACCACTGTGATCATCTAGTCTGATCTTCTGTATAACATGGGTCAGAGAAGTTCCCCAAAATAATTCCTAGAGCAGATCTTTTAGAAAAACAGCCAATCTTGATTTAAAAATTGTCAGTGATGGAGAATCCACCACAAGCCTGGGTAAATTGTTCCAATGGTTAATTACTCTGAGTGGGAAAAATGTACACCTTATTTCCCGTTGAAACCTGTCCAGCTGCAGCTTCCCGCCACTGGATCATGTTATACCTTTCTCTGCTGCATTGAAAAGCCTATTATCAAATATACCTCAGTGGTAGCAAAAGTGGAGATAACTACACAAAGGACAAGACCACGGAATCAGGGTCTCTCTCTCCTGAAGGGCTGAGTGATAACATGAGGTAGTAACTGGACCTTAAAAGGGGCCTCAGTCCTCTCAGGGCTACTGTAATGACCTATGCTGGCTGCAATGGCCTCTGAGGGACTGTACAGATTGCATGGATCACTGGAGCGCAGCACCTCTCCAGTCATGTCCCTTCCCTTCTCCTTCCCTCCCCACCCTATCCCCTCCTCCCCACCATGTTTCAACATACACCTGACTATGGGGAACATGGGGGGCAGTGGCCCACGTCCAACTGCACAGGGTCGGCACCACTCAGGGATTCCATATTCCCTATGGAAATTCTCAGCTGGCAACTTATCCCAACTTTCGGTCACCACAGCAGGCTCAGCATGGACCAGTATCAGGTCCATATTTCAATAACTGACATAAACAGCCAGGAAATCTGTGAAAAACTCCAGAAACATCACAGCCCATCATCAGAGAGTATGAAGTGCTCTGCAGTTGTGGGAAGTCACCCCTTTAAATGTTTTTTAAAGAGCCATGATAAAGATAATTCTGACTGCCATCTCACAGCACTGTACTGAGCACTAAACTACACAAACCTGCCATAAACACAGACAGGGATGTAATATTGCTGTAAATACCATTACAGCTCATAGAGTGCAAAATTACAGTGACAGCCACACTTGTCTGTTGCAATTTAAAATTGTGTAAAATAGGAGTGTGGGTGGAATATGCTAACAAACAACAGGTATATATTTCAAAACAGTGCACAGAAGAAACCTATTATTTGTGAGAGAGATGCAGGCATGAGAACTGCTGGGAAGATTTTTCAATGTAGTCTCAAATTTCTGAGTTTGGCTCATATCATGGTAAATCAAATACTTTTGTCCCATTTTCCACAATCATATTTGCTTACTAGCCATTAAAAAGAAAGGCAAATAAGACAGTGATTGAAGCTAATTCTGCACATACAAACAGAGAGTCAAAGCATCCCAGGGGACCTTATCAGTTTAACACAATCCAACAGGCTGTTTCCTGTATGTAGCAGCTTAAGGTCGGCGGAAGTTTATTAGAGGCAGATGGGAAAGGAAAAACAATATCTTTGACTGACATGGTGTAGATATCTGAAAAGTGCTATTTATGCTTTCGATTTCGTAGTAGCCAGAATGAATCATGTTGTCTTATACTTAATACTTCAATTAGCGCTCCTGGAATGTAGAACACCAACGCCAAAAAATGTGGCTTTTGTCTATTATTCTTTACAATAAACATGAAAAACTATTACAAATGTTCAATGGACTTCACTCCCGCATCACCCCCCACTAGTGGCTATTAAAGGTTGCCTGGATTCAGTCAAGTTAAGTCACTCCCTACCTCTCAAGACTTTTAAAATATTACTATTTGTTAAGCATTCATATCATGCCCAGTGGAATTCCAGACTGGGCTTCAGGCCATGCTGTATACAGCTGTTTGATATTCTAGAGACATGGCCATTTCTCTGTGTGCTAATTCTTCTCCTTTCTGATTTGGCCTCCCTGGAAGCTCGGCAATGACAAAACGAGGTGGGTGGATCATTTTGCTCTAATCACCCTAGTACATTACTGAATTAGGGGTTATGGGAGAACTCGCTTGGGGGAGGGGGTAGCCTTTTGACTTATATGCAACCCTCCCTACCAGATGATTAAGGGACAGTACTTCCAGGCTCAGCAAAGGAGTCTCTGTCCAATTGTTCTTAGCTGGGTGATTAGTAGCTGCAATGCAGAGCCTTAAGGTGAGGATGAGGTACCAACATGGAGAAACTGGGGAACATCTGGGGCATCTGGCACTGGCCACTGTCGGAAGACAGGATACTGGGCTAAATGGACCTTTGGTCTGACCCAGTATGGCCGTTCTTATGTTCTCAGCTATAACAGCTTTCCTCAGGCTGCGTTGGAGGCAGCAGTACAGGCCAGAATCCCCTCTTCACTGCAATTTGTGGCCTCACTTCCAGCCCAGACACCAAAAAGTCCTTCTTGCTCAGCACCTTCAACAGGGCTTGTGAGAGAGTCATTGGAGGACAACTTGTGGCTGTGTTCAACGGGGCCTGCACCTCAGAAATTCTCTGGGAGTTAGGTGCCTAACTCCCATTTTCACCTCTGAAAATCTCCCCCCTAAACTTTCTTTAAAATCTGGCACAAGTTAAGGGTGTTCAGCTTTTGAATATCTGGCCCTGAGCTGAGTGCCCACTGCTGTTCCCATTGACCTCAGTGGGGTAGGACGAGGCCTTAAATTATGGAATAGTTAAACTTCAACCTCATGGCCACAACCTCCCAAGTGGGGGAGAAGAGATGTGTTGCTATAGTGAGACATAAACCTCTGAGTTAGGAGTGGTAGAATATAAGCCAATCCCTCTCCACTTCAATAACATCATTGCACATCCGCCACTCCCTGTCCCGGAACAACCACAGTAGCTACTTTAAAAAAAACAGGATGAAATGAGCTGAAATAGTTAAGGCGGGGGGAACACAATGTGAATCACATGGCTAACAAAAGGTGGTATGACATATATATAACCCCCTTTAAGAAGTAGGTGAGGGAAGACAGGTGTCTTGTGAATTATGAGCCAAGTGGGACAATTTAGGGAAAGTTTTAACTTTCAGAAAAAGAGACCAAAACCCATTAGATACATAACCTTGCAGTCTAATATGGCCATAAATTAACAACTGCACTATATTATGTAAATTTATGTTAAATTATTCACTATCTGACACCATATCCCCATAAAAAATCTACATATGACATTTACGAACAATGACATCTTCTGATAATAGTTTTGCTATGTATTTCAGTGGCTGCAACTGCCTTTTAACCATCTTGACGGTTGCTGAGGCAAACACTGTATTTAACCAGAGGCACTTCTGGAGGTTTAATTAATTAATTACTATCCATGGATTCCTTCTCCAGGAGCTCATAGTCCATCTAAGCTAATGTCCTCAGGGCAATGTCTTCTAATTTCAGTACCTGTTGGGGAGGAGTAAAGGACTGTACTGGTGTAAGGGCTTGATAGGCTGCGAAGGCCTTGCCGATACACCGGAACAGCCCTGATCTGGCAATTGGCATAGCTGCATCATTGCTGATGGCTAAATGCAGACAAGAACACACAAGGGTGGCTCAATCAGTGCAAACCCCAGCTCACCCTTGTCTGCATTTAGGGGACAACAGCAGCTACCCCCGTTGTTGGCAGTTGATTGCTAAACCAGGGCTCATCTCGAGTACAGACAAGGCCAAACCATATGCACACACCACGTTTGGTGAGAAACCCAAGGCTCTAGGGCCTCATCTACAATGAGCATTTCCTTAAAATTTCCAACTCTGCCCCTCCACTGATGTAGCCCTGTGAGTGGTGATGATAGTGGAAGGTCTAATTTAGGCAAGAAAGCAGCTCCATGGGATCTCCAGTGTAGGCAGGGCACCAGCAGCCACCACCTTTTTACCACCACACCATCTGCATTTGCTCTGAACAAGATTGCATGACATGGTGGATAAGACGCTGGTACTTCGTCTATGCGAGTCTCTCGTGGCTGCTATATCTGTAGTAGCGCAAAAGGAGGAATTTTTAAGACACCCATTGTAGACCTGGCCTAAGGTTTTCTAGCAACATAGAGACAAAATCTTGTCCCTGCTTTCATGGCCACAGAGGGAATGGAAATGGAGGGAATGGTTCTTCTGTGCAGAGGGGGAAAGGCTGTGAGGAGCCTAAATAGGGAGGTACAAAAGCCTGCACCCTGTGGAGACTCCATCTGCACAGTGGTTATTGTGCTTGCAGGATGAGGAAGACATGGGGGCAGTGGTGGTGGATCCATCCTCTACCCGGATTCACCAGCTGCTGCTCCCCTGAAAGCTGGGAGCACAGCAACTTCAGGGGCTGTTGAAGCCTCAGGGTATATTAGGGTTTTCTGTAGCACAGGAGTACTTAAAGGTGAGAATTTCAGAAGCGTCTAAGAGAGTTAGGGACCCAGCTCACACTGGTAGTCAATAAAAGCTGGGGAACTGGCACCCTTAGGATGAGATTTTCAAAAAGCTCCCCCAAGTGTAGCAGCATTTGCAGAGTGGCTGCTCTGCCACTGTGCAATGCGTCAAAGGGACAATGCTATCCTTCTCAGGCAGGATCCCTCTTGAGACAAGCCAGGCTACCTGGGTTTGACACAGCATGAGAGAGAGGGTGGCTTCGATCTCATGGCTTCAGTCTCTAAAAATCAAGGATATCTGGGCGCTGACCTAAAGCCCAATTAATTAATTAATTAATTAAAGTCAAGGGAAAGACTCTCGTGGAGTATAATGGGCTTTGGATTAAGCCTCTGGAGAAGCAAAGCTTTACGGTTCACCAAGAAATGGGAAGGACGCCCTATTTGTCTAGATCATTCCTGATAAATGATGACTATAAAGAGACGGGGGAGGGACAAAGGACAAACAGATAAAAAGATAATGCAGATGTGCTTGCAATAAACTAAAAAATGTATAATAAACTCATAATAATTATAATAGTAACAATACTACTCAGGGCTGAGTGTCACTAAATTTGACCTTGCAGTTATGCTTGGAATCATTAAGCCAACATTTCAGAGAGGGGGAGATTTTATATATATATAAGAGCAGAGGAATAAACAAACCTTTGTAACAGCAGGATGCTCCCTCTTAATTCTGAGATAATGAAATGCTTCTAACCAGATCTGACTGCTGAATATAACAAGAGCCATCATCTCGTGTAGCTTGCATGCAGCTTTATTTTCTGCTCCCCTGCATGCACTGAATATGATTCACAGCACAGTCACAGGAAACAGTCATTACTATTTATTTGGAGAGAGATGAATGACTGTCCTAAATAGCATCCAATTGCACCTGCAATAGCGCAGACTATCTTCTTTTATTAAACACATCTCACCCCTCCCTCCATTCAATATTCTCTCCCCCAACATTTGTTACTGTGCTGGTAGGATAGTTCAACAGGACAAAAAGAGAGATTTACAGAGGTCATTACAGTAGACCTAAAAACTGGTTAGTGAAATTAAGGCTTCTGCAACTCCTCCCCACACCAAGTACAAAATTATTTGACAGAAATGTCAACTACCTGACAGGGTGAGCACTTCCCTCCTCTCCCCTCCCCAGTTCTTACTCTACCTCCACTCTTTTTATTGTGGACTGGGACATACCGGTACACACTGAATCCACTCATCTCCAGGCAATAAAAACCTGCTCCCCCACTTCTATCCCTGTCCCAAATGCTTTTGCAGATCAGCGTCTCCATTCTCTTTTCAAGAAGCTACTCAGAATATCACTGCAGCAATTAATCTCTGGCTAGATGAAGAGGCGAGCAGCTTGCTCCAAAGCTCACTGCAGTCCCTTCTCTGTCTGTCGTTCTGCAGCCAGAGCTGAAGTAGCGAAGCATCGTGTCCTATGAAACACTGCAACTACCACCAATGCCTTCTCTATGATATGTTCGGGCCTCAACTAATTCCCCCCCCAAAAATCTTTGCTGCTGAAGTTCCATGTTTAGAACAGCAGAATTTGTTTGAGATACATACATATTTACAATGATAGAACATTCAGAATAAGTATTGCTATGCTGTATACAGAAAATCTCTGTTAAATAAAATGCTGCACTTTAATGCCTGTGTATAACTCCTCTTCCACACTTGCAGAAATCATCTCACTAGGATGCCCTCTTGGAATAGAACAATACATGGCTTGCTTTTGAAAACAGAATATCCTAAAGGAAAAGGCATACGTAGGACTGGGGTGGTTTTTCTATAATGAACCTGGGGTCAGTGGGCTCACCCTTGTAATTATTTTGCATCTTGTTTAAGTTCGACACAACTGTTATGAGAACTCATTGTCACATTTTTTTTTACCACAAATACGAGGCCAACTAACGCAAAGTAAGCTCCCCTAAAACGCAGGGAATGGTCCAGAATGTATAATAAGGAGGATGAAGAAGAAAGAGAATAAGAGGAAAGTAGGAGTGATGGGGTATGGGAGAGATGGGGGGAAACAAGCAAACAACATGGAGAGGCACTGAGTTATAGTCTCTTTGGACAATTTTTAGTGTTGTCTATCATTTGTATATTTGGCACTTAGATCCCACAGTGACTGGCACAGTAAAAACACCATAGATAAACTGCTTCAACAGTGCAAACAAACTAACAAGGTTAATGCACATGACAGTAGCAAGTTCAGTTTCAATCCTGAAAATCACAATTAACTAAAAGGAGATATGAGTGATCAGAGCTTTGAATTCTACTTTGACTTTTTTTTCCTAATTGGATCCCCTACATTTGCCCTAGCCTCACCACTCTTGAAAAGACCCACATCAAGGCGCCTTCCTTTCACGTGAAGTAGGGTTAGATACACTTTGGAGCTTAGCAACTCCAGTCAACAGCCCAGAGACGATGGGAGATACGTGAAAGCAACAACAGACACTTCTTCCCCATGGGACTAAGCATGCTATTAACATTCTAGACCCTGGCGTCCCAGAGAACAAGGAAACTAACTATGGGGCAATTACATTTCATTTTGCTAAAATATGAGAAAGGGACGTTTTCAGGAGTGCCTAAGGGATATAGGGGCCTTATCCAAAGTCTCCAGCAGCCAATGGTAACAATATCTTGGCCAGATTCTGTTCTCAGTTACAGCAGTGTGCCTCCAGAATTTACAAAGGTAGTCCATACTTACTCCGTTGGAACTGAGAACAGGCCCACATAATTTTACTACCTAATGGCTGCTGCTAGGCTATGTGGAATGTGGGAGTAGCTTTAAGAGGGATGGTGTTTACAATATATCATGGAAAATGTGCACAACCTGCATCTCTATTGGCAGTCTCAGCCATGAGGACAGAAACTGACAGGGTACGGAGAACAAATTACAGTATCATATCCATATGGGTCAGCCTGCCAAGTCACACAGTTGAGGTACATGGCCTCACAGCATGGCAGAAGCTTGAAATGCCATTGCTCTTTTGTACCTGTTCTGTGTGTAAGACACGCCAGGCTATCCACCTATCACTGTCCCCCAGCATTAAATTCTCATTTGAAAAAATAAAAGTCAATTTTCATTTCAAATATACCTGACAGCATATGTATGGTGAAGGTGCTTCCCAGCATGTGAACTCCCAGAGACTCTGAGTGGAGCCAAAACTGGTGCAAATTGCTTTTCTTCTCCTCCCCCCAGTGTTTAAATGGCTCATTAACAGCTTCTGGAAACCAATTCTCCAAAGGAAGAGAGGGTACATTTTCAAAGCTACCAGCTTGTAAATGGAGCAGATCTGATTTTCTGGCAACTCTTTTAACAAGGTTTCTTTTGCACAGTATTTGTTTTATGCTTCCTAAAGAGCTGTCCCTAGCCTAAGTCCCAGCAGGGAGAGATGCCAGTGGAGTTTAATTACTTTCCACCTATAGGGAATGTTCAAGCAACAGGGCTGCAAAAAAAAACCCAATATATATAATCTGATTAAAACAAATTATATGCATGTGCTACATTTTCCCAAGCATTAGTTTAAAATGTTCCTTTCTTACAGGTATCTTCAAGACTCAGGGCTAAATCTCTGCTAGTGTAAACTGGCCCAACTCCATTGGGACTTCAGTGAAGCTGCAGCAATGTACATCAAAACAGATTCTGGCCTACAGTCAAAATAGGTAAATATGAGTGGTCGATATTTTAAAAAGTTGTTTTTTTACAAATTGGATACACCACAGTGCATGCTGGAAATGCACGCAATTCAGGACTTACGCAGTTTCAGCTTGGGCATGGGCCCCATGTTAATGCTGCAAAAGCAGGGTTAATATGGGGTTTGTGTTTCACTGGTGTTCCTAGGTATTTGTAAATACCACATGAACAGCAGCCTATGCCCCTGTAGATTATTTATGTCAGGCGCATGACTGAGTCCAGTGGAGGAGGGTGTGCAGGGAGTTAAGGTGGTCCATGTTAAATGCAAGAATGAGAGGGGAGATCCTCAGAACTACAGTTACAGCAGAGGAATACACTGCCAACATCATCAGCTAGGGGGAGGAGAAGAAAGATTATCTGTGTAGAAAGAATCCCAGAAACATTCCTCTTTGGAAATAATTATTTAAATCTGAAAAAGCTATCCATTTGATACAGTACACCTTTTTCCTAATGGTTTCCCCCATAGGAATGAGAGGGCCCCAAATAATTTGATTGCCATGCATTTGAAATAGGCATCCTAAAGCTGGATGTGATGTTGGAGGGGGAAATCACTGATGTTTTGAAAGCTGAGATGAAAATGATGCCTTTTCTCCACCTCCCCTTCAGGCGCTCCATCTCCAGATCTCCACCTTTGCACACCGAGATCCTGCATCAACATTCAGTAATAGCTACATGTTAAATAGCCAGAGAAGGGAAAAGAATTTATGCACATGAGCACTCTGCCAATTGGGTCATCTTGACTGGTAGATGACATTATATCCTGTATAATTACCTGCTGTATACCACAGAGATAGCCTCCCTACTAAATGAACACTGAAATATTTAATAACTTGAAATATTAAAGTGTGACAAAATTATCAACACAATTAAATATCTTGGAATAAGAAGTTCTGATGACAAAATGTTCCACTTCAACACCTGCCATCAGACAGTCAGGTTTTATAATACATAATAAATAATAACAATAACAGCCACTTATGCAACTTTAATCCTGAAGGATCTCTAAGCACTTTAGAAACATAGGTGCTGACCCTGCAAATACTTATGCATGTGAGGAACTTTGCACAGCTGAATAACGAACTACTCATATGGGTAAGAATGAGTTGCAGGATCAAACTCTTAAGGCTCAACCCAGCAAACTTTTACACACATGAGTATATCTTACTTACATGATTAATCACATATTTTTCAAAGGGACTACTCACATGAGTAAGGGTGTGAAGCATTGGGCTCTTAAACTGATAGACAAAACATGCATGGAGATAATGTCATCCACATTTGAAATACAACCAATCCTCCAGCGCACAGTGACAACAGTTTAGGGCATACAATAGTCTTCATTTCCTGCAACTGATACTACAGATGGAATAATAGGCAGCCGCACGTAGCTGCAATTTGGTCAAGACACCACGGCTAATGTCCTATTTTTGTGAAAAGTGCCATGCTTAGCTACCACAGGAGAAATGTTGCCTTTCTGCCTGTTAGAAACAAGTGTATAGTCCTTAAAGGTAGGTAATCCTTGGGGAAGTCTGTGTCATTGCACATGAGCATAATTCATGTGCTTTGCGTGTTTTTATTTTTCTCTGCCAGAAAGTTGCTGCAGTTCCACCTTTTTCCCACCAGAGGGCTCTGTGGTGCTAGAACAGAGAAGCTGCTCCCCGCCAGCCCCAGCTACCAAAGGGAAGAAAAAGATCCTGCCTTCTTCACACAGCCTGTCGGGCAAGGTCAGAAGACAGGAGGTGTGGGGAGACAGACAGCGTGGGGCACATGGCACTGCTGGGGGGTCAAAGACGGGTTAATAAGGGCTAGTGGGGGAAGACAGACTAGGGCAGGGGCTGAATGGGAGTGGAGGTGCACTGCCACGGCAGGAGAGGGTGCAGGGCCACGTGAGGGAAAGGGGTGGCTGAATGGGGGCACAGAGACATATGAGTACATGGCGAGGGGGTGCAGGGCCACATGGGGATGGGGGAGGGGTGCAGGGCACATGGGGAAAGTGAGGTGGCTGAGTAGGGGCACAGACACACATGGGAACAGGGGCAACAGGGGGAAGGGCACATGGGTATGGGGGAGGGGTGCAGGGCCACATGGGGCTGGGGGGAATGGGTGTCTGAGTGAGGGTGGAGAGACACATGGGGACAGTGGCTGCAAGGACAAATGGGGGTGCAGCGACACATGGGAACGGGGCAGACTGAACTGAATGGGAGAGGCTAGGGGTCAGCCAGGGTCTGTATGGGGGAAACTCCCTAAAAATCCTGCCCCACCCCACTCCCAAAAAACCTGTTCCATACTTTTCTTACTCATACCCAACAACCTTCCAATTTCACACCCAGGTTCCTTCCCAGCAATTACTTCCCTCTCCCTCAGTTCCTCCATTTCCCTTGACTTCCCCCCACCTTTGCACTGCTTCTGAGGGGTGTGGGAAATATGGTTCTGTCTTGTAGTTTTAATGAATTATTACTCGGACATCTGTATTAATATGCTTGATAAGGAATTTATTTGTCAAAAAACACTTCCTGAATATTTTTTGTTGTCTGTATTGTTAGACATACTTGCTGACAGGTATTTTGAAATAAATTACCAAAACAATTAAAACTGGTGTGGTTATATTGTCTTATTTTGACAAATAAAATATGCAGAATTTTAAAATATTATGTGCAGAATTTTTAACTTTTTGGCACGGAAGATAGTAGGGTTTGCCCAACAACTGAAAGCTGTTCAAGGTGATTGAATATTTAGCTACTCAACTTCATCTGCAAGTTTCTATAGCAGGCAGACTAAGGTTCAAACTATTTGCACCTGTCTCAGATCACATCTCTGGGCTCACTGTTTAAGCACTGCTTAATTTTTATTTTATTTTCTTCCTGAACTGAATTCTCCATGCCATCTTCTATGCAAGGAAAACTGCAGGCCTCTCTGAGTCACCAATGTGACTCTTTATGAGCTGCCCATGAGACAGGTACAGCTAATCTGAAATGACACCTGGTAATTGCAACATGTAATTTCAGACTCAAGGCACCAATTTCCCAGTCAGTTTGTAGCTACACTCTGTTACTGTAACAGGTTCTCAGCACAATTATCACAACACTTAGTAAGCTATTCATTTCAGAGGGAGCAGAGAGATGTTGTAAATGACTTTCATTTTGAGAGAAGGAGGCATCTCTTCCTCTGGAAGAAATAAAAGATTGGGGAGCCTTTTTTGTTTACTTTCCACTGTTTTTCAAATAATCTGATTCCATTATTTGTTTTAAAAATATTTTATTTTTTAAAATCGCTTAACAGGCAATGTTATAAATGTAGGTGTGTTTCTTTTTGCAGCAATAGCATATGCTAGGCACAGACAGTTTGAATATTTTATATTTCATTAGATTTTTTTAAATAATTAACTAGTTTTAACTAGCTATAGTCTAATTCCACCTATGCAGCACATTTAACTGCTGATTATTGGACCGACTATATCTGGTGCAGTTTCCTCTTCTCTGGTGACCCTAACCTTGGATTTGTTACTTCATCAAACCCCACTGGATTCTCTTTGGCTTCAGGCTACACAAAGCCTAAATCATAATGGAGAACAGTGCAAGCTCATTCCCACCCTGGTGCATTTGACATTCTGTATTAAACAAACAGTCACCTTCATTTAACATCTGGAGTCTTCATCAGTCAGGCTGAGAGACAAGGGAAGTGGGGTAGTATCTTCTACTGGACCAACTTTTATTAGTGAGAGAGACAAGCTTTCAAGCTTACTCACAGCTTTTGATGGACTAGCTGTTCAGTTAGTTAGATTTCTCTACATTTAAGAGCAACCTACGAATTTCATCTGACCTTCTAACAACATTGGCTCGACTATGATATCCCCGTAGAGGAGGTTAAAGTTTCACACCAGGATTTGGCTTATATGCATTACTGACACTAGTATAGAACTGGATAAGTAGCTGGGATGTACTGCACTTTTAGAAGTACCATCCTTTGGATGATGCATTAAAATTAGATCCTTCATCCAAACTACCAAGATGGAAATTAAAGTTCCCCAAGGCTCTTTTAGAGAACTATCAATTACCCGAGTGTCTTGGCCAACACACATTCGCAGCAGGTTCCAATATTCAAAGATGTTTGATAACTGAGGGCCGGATTTTTAAAAGTATTTAGGTGCCCATGCAGATGCTTTACATGCAGATAAACAACTGGTAAGATTTTCAAAAGCACCTACCTACATCTTTAGGCTCCTAAATACTTTAAATAATCTGGCCCTGAGTGCATAACAGCTGCTGCACTAGCCTACATAGTCATTATGTTACTCAAATTTAACTCATTACTTCTTCAATCTGAAACTTCACAAGCACAAAAGGCAATATACAAAACCCAATTCTAATTAGGTGGTTAGTTTCAGCTATTAAATTTTGGCTTGGTGAGACTGAAGAGATTCTGAAAATATCATGCTCCTGCCACTGGGGCAAATAAATGTGTTATTTTCAGCACTCCCTACCTCACTGCAGCCGTTCCACTTACAGAGCTGTGCTGGCAAAGACAAGAAAAGAATACTGTGGCAAAAATGGCCAACAACATTTGGCTGTATTAATGGGGAACTTTGAGCAGGAGCAGGGTGATGGTATTACCTCCGTATTTATCATTATCATTTATCATCATACTGGAATAGTGTGTCCAGTTCTAATATCCACACTCTAAAAAAGATGTTGAAAATTGGTGACTTTTCAGAGAAGAGGCATGCGAATGATTCAAATTCAAGAAAAGATGCCTGATAGTGAGAGACTTAAGGAGCTCAATCTATTTATTTTATCAAAAACAAGGGTATGGAATAACTAGATTGCAGTCTATAATTATCTCCATAGGGAGAAGATACCTAAAGCTAAAGGACTCTTTAATCTAGCAATCACAGGAATTACAAGCTCTACTAACTGGAAGTTGAAGCCAGCATAGTTCAAAGTGGAAACAAAATCCAATTATTATTATTATTATTTTTACAGTGAAGCTAATTAACCTTTGGACAAAATTATCAAAGAATGTGGAAAATTCTCTATCACTTGGGAGTTCTAAATCAAGACTGGATGTGTTTCTAAAGATATGCCCTAATTCAACCACAAGTTGTTTGGCTTGATGCAGTAGAAATCATTGGATGGAATTCTCTGCCCGTTATTATGCAGGTGGTCAGACTAGATGATCACAATGGACCCTTCCGGCTTTACAAATCTATGAAACTTGGCAGCACCAGCTGATACAAGATGGTGAAGAAATTGTTCCTTCTCCCTAGAGATGGGGACTAAACCAGAACCCAGATTTGAACACTGCCAAACTTGAAACAATTTCACACCTGAACTTCATGGTTCAGACCCATCTATCCTTCTCTCATAAGAAGAAATTGGAAGAATTCATGATGTTGATTCCATATCGATCTCTTTGCAGCCTTGACTTATTCTCCATTATAAACACAGTACTAGGACTCATGGTGATGAATGCCAAAGGAACAATAAAAGGTTTATTTAAATAAGCATGCTGTAAGCCTGAACACCACCATACCTGGCCATATCACATCCCCATATCACTTACTTCTATACTGCAAGTTCACCACAGTGGGCAGTGCGCTCTCCATACCAGTACCTCCCTATTCTTGCCACTTAGTTTATGGCACAGCAGCATTCCCCAGGAGCTGTTCCCTCATGTCACTACATCAGTCTCAGTTGTGGCAGTCCCTTGGTTGTTGATGCTCAGCATTGATCTCACTTAGGCTCTGTTCCAAAACAATGGAAAGACTCCCATTGACCTCAGTGGGCTTTGCAACCGATCACTAGAGACCCCCTCCCTGGCAGCACACATCTTCATCACTGCTCTACAAGTGGCCCAATAAAAATTTGCATCCTGTGGGCTTCAAGTTTTTAAGCAAGCAATTTGTTTATGCATGTCAGGGCTCTAGCTTCTGTCTGTGTAAGACAATAAAAGGGGGAAGTGGGATCAGGGAAGAATAAGGGACTGTTTAAATGCCATTTTAACCCCTGTACAAAGTGTCTTGCTCTGTGTAGGCTGTACTCCTTACATCAGAAACGGTGCATGTTCTTACAAAAAATATCTGTGCATTCATCCTACAGATAAAGCAGAAAGATATACTGGAATGTGTAACACTTTGTCTTTAATGAGGCATCTCTTTTCTGTACATGTTTTCTGAATTATTTGTTTGCCTGGAGTTGCATGCCAGATTTTTCTATGAATGTTGCTCTCCTTAAAATAGTTGTATTGTAAAGCACTAGATATACAGCCTTTGGACCTGAATCTTATTTATACTAAGGTCTCTTTACACTATTATGGCTGTGTAAAGACCCTTGAAGTGTATGTAAATGTAAAGAATATCAAGCAAGAGTAGGGTGGTGATATTACCTCTGTATATGGCATTTTGGTATGGTATGGTAAATTCCATCCGACCTAAAGAATGCCAATATTGTGACCATTTTTAAGAAAGGGGACAAGTCATGTGTGGGAATTACTAAGTCACTGCCCTCCTCTCCATTGCCTGGAAGATCCTTGCTCTCATCCTTTTGAGCCGTCTCATCTTTCTTGCCAAAGATGTCCTTCCAGAATCCCATCTGGTTTCAGACCATTTCAGGGCACCACCAACATGATTTTTGTTGCACAACAGATCTAAGAGAAGTGTAGAGAACAACACCAGCCATTATTTATGGCATTTACTAACCTAATTAAGGCCTTTCATTCCATCAGTCATGAAGCATTATGGAAAGTGCTGTCTAGGTTTGGCTGTCCATTGAAGTTCATTCATGTTCTCAGGCTACTTCATGATGGGATGACCGCCACTGTTCTCTGTAATGGGTTGGAAAGGGACCTGTTCACCATCCATACTAGTGTTAAGCAGGGCTGTGTTATTGCCCCAACCCTTTTTTCCATCTATCTTGCCATGATCTTGATTCTTTTTCATGACTGCCTTTCTTCTGGAATTAGGATTGAGCATTGCATGAATGGCCAGCTCTTCAACCTGCAGACTCTTCATTCTAAAACTAAGGTCATCTGGACTGTTATTATTGACCTTCAGTCTGCTGACAACTGTGCTATCCTTGCACACACTGAGGCTGACTTGCAGCCCACCCTAGATCTTATCTCAGGTGCCTCTTGTAGCCTGGGACTTCCCCTCATACAAAATTGAGAGAGCACAACTGCTTTTAAATTCCTGGAAAATATTGAACATTTCCTTTACCGGGGAAGCCACCTTTCCCAGACAGCCAATCTTGATGTGGAGATCGAACATAGGATCCACTGTGCCAGCACATCCTTTGGAATGCTGCTTCATCATATCATTACTGATAGAGATCTGTGGATGGAAACTAAGACCCTGGACTACAAGTCATCCCTACTCTTCTTTATGGGTGTGAGACGTGGGTGACATACTGAAGCCATCTTAAGCATTTGGAGTGATACCAACAGCGCTGCCTTAGGAAAATTCTTTGTATTAGATGGGAAGACTGTCACACCAGTGCCAGCGTTCTCTCTGCAGCTAACATCACCAGTGTTGAGGCGAAGATTATGAAACATGAACTTCGCTGGGCTGGCCATTGTGTGAGAATGGCTGATACTTGTCTTCTGAAACAAGTCCTCTTTTCTCAACTTAGTCATGGTAAAAGGACCCGCAGGGGACAGAGGAAATGCTACAAGGATACCCTGAAAGTATATCTTAAGAAGGGAGGCACTGACTCCACGAATTGGGAAGAACTGGCTGGCAACAGACTGCAATGGCATTGCATCATACATCAAGCCTCAGCCCATTTTGAAGAGAATCGCCTTGCTCAAGAGGCTGAGAAACTACAGAGGAGGAAGGAAAGCGTGCAGCATTCCAGCAAGCAGTTGTGCTCTCCCCAAGAAACCACCTGTCATGTATGTGGAAAAACCTGTAGAGCATGAATTGGACTCCTCAGACATCTTAAGTCTCACCAATGACCTTTTCCCCCCAGCAGACATCATCCTTATATTTAGGGATAGCTGTGCCACCGCTGAATATGGCATACATAAATCTGCACCCACTGTGGGCCCATTCCCACTACCAGAGCAATGTAAAGAGGCATTAGTGAAAATGAGAATCAGGTACTTGAATTGCAGGCACCCTGTGCAACGTATATATAATTTACAAAACTGAATTTTAAAATAATGAACGCAAAAATCTACAGAGAGTTCAACAATCTTATCAATTAAAAAAAAACAATATATTAAAGGCAGTATGGCCAATATGAAGATTTCTAGAGTAATACAAAACTGGCAAAAACTTAATAAGTATTTAGAAAGTTAGCAAAACAGAATTTTTTGTTTTCCTTAGAATATTTTATCTTCCATCATTAATTAATTTTTCAATATTCCACTCAGCATAACCCACAAGGTTGGGAAAGCCATCTTATGCCATTCAATTTGTCTTAGAACAGATTTTTGATTTTTTGAAACCTTCTTTGATGCAGCAAGGGGCATAGGGAAGGGAGAATGCTGTTGAGGGAGTAGGCCAGGAGACTGGAAAAGAGGGCTCCAGGGTACAGTCCCAACTCTGTCACAGATTTATACTGAATCCTTCAAACACTTATGCACATGCTTGAATTCATGTATCTGAATAGTTCTACTGAACTCAACAGGTCAGATCTTTGGCAGGCGTAAGTCAGCATAGCTCCATTAAAGTCTATGGACCTATGCCAATTTACACCAACCAAAGATCTCACATGATTAAAGTTAAGTATGTGTGTAAATCTTTTCAGGATCAGGAATTCACTCTGTAACATTGGCCAAAATACTTAATCTCTATGTGCCTAATTTTACTTACAAGCCTCATAGGGATGTTGTGAGGCTTAATATTTATAAAGCACTTTGAGGTTACAGGATGAAGCACACTCTTAGAATGAAAAAGTATTTTTAAAAAGATATTAGCCTTTACCATTCACAGCCTTTCACTTCCTCGGGCAGGTGTTAGGAGGGATGAAATGGCAGAGCACTTAACACAAAGGGAAGGAAATGCTTTGTATTACTCAATAGCCAATCATGGTGTGGCACTGACTAAGGGCTTGGCTACACTGGAGAGTTGCAGCGCTGGTGAAGGGGTTACAGCGCTGCAACTCACTCTGTGTACACACTTACAAAGCCCAGCCAGCGCTGCAACTCCCTGGCTGCAGCGCTGGCTGTACACCTGGTCTGACTGGGGTGTAGCGATTCCAAAGCGCTGTGAATCAGCGCTGCTCATCAGGTGTGACACCAACAGTGCTGTTATTGGCCTCCAGGTATTAAGAGGTATCCCAGAATTCCTGTCGACAACAAACCAGAAGAATGGCTGAAGACAGGCTCTAAAAAACAAACACAGCTGCTCTTTGCTCCAGCGAGCGAGGCGAGCGAGCCACGGCAGGGAAATTGCTTTGGATGTTCACAGTGTTTGTTTGAGGGGAGAGGGGAGTCCGTGTTGAGCAGCTGCTTATGTGGTCTGAAGGCTATTTAGGAGGCATAATTTGCATTTAGTGAATAGAGAGGGGTGGGGAAGGGTCAAAGCTTTTAAAATGATTGAACTTTTAAAATGACTGTTGTGCATCTTCCAGTCCTTAGAACTTGCAAGCAGGGAGCTGAGAACAGCTGCTAGTGTTTCCTTGAGACAGAAACAGCATGGCGGGGTGGGGCAGAGGGAGTCCGTCGGAGAAGCTGCTTATCTGGTCTGAAGCCTTTTGCATTTAAGAGTGATTAGAGAGGGGTGGGGAAATGGCCAGAATTTACAAGGCAGGGAGCTGTCAACTCCAAAAATCCACTCTCTCTGTCTCCCCCACGCTCCCTGTCACACCCACCCCACCCCCCTCTTTTGAAAAGCATGTTGCAGCCACTTGAACGCTGGGATAGCTGCCCACAATGCACCACTCCCAACAGTGCTGCAAATGTGGCCACACTGCAGCGCTGGTAGCTGTCAGTGTGGCCACACTGCAGCGCTGTTCCTACACAGCTGTATGACCACAGCTGTAACTCCCAGCGCTGCACATTTCCAAGTGTAGCCAAGCCCTAACTCAAATGGAGGCTATATCTAGTCTGCTTTGGTCAAAAGGTTGGGAATTGCATGAGGAGATAAGTGTCAAAGGTGAGGGTGTAAAGCAGGAAACATGATGAAATTTTGACAAGGATGCAGAGGGATATCTGCCTTGGAAAACAAAGAGAATATTCACCTTTGAAGGGTTGAATTTAGTGGCACTTGAAATGCATAGGGCCACGAGGATTACCAGAGTGAAGGGGCAGCCATGTCTGCCAATGAATAATGAACTTGTTTGTGTCTTATAAAACAATCGCTGCTCACCTCTGTCCCCTTAATATCTAAACAATATCTATTTGCTGGTGGTGCCTTCATGCTTATGTTTTTTATTCTCAAGATGCTCTTACATAGGGTGATCATATTTCCCTATGCTGAATACAGGACACCTGGTAAAATTACTGGTATTCAAGCAAGTTCAATGGCAATCAATCAGAACTATGCAGTACAAACATTCAATTTAACATCAAGTTGACTGAGCCCCTATTAAGAAATACCGCGTAGTTGGATTCTTTTCATTTACTTTCTCATCTTTAAGGCTTTAGGGTTTACACAGGGAGGGTGATACACACCCCCCATACCTCCCTTCCCCAAACACTTCTGTACACCTCTCTCACACGGGGAAGAGGGGGGGTGACCGACTGACCTTACCCTCCCTGCCCAGCACTCTCTGCCCTCCACGCCTGGCTGGGCCTCCGGCACGGACCTGCCTCTGCTGGTACCTGGCACTGCATCTTCCCAAGGCAACGTATGGGGCAGGGGGGAATGCAGGGGCACATGCTCCCCTCCCCAGATTTCTGCCAGGGTTCACACCAGAATGTGGCCAGCAGCAGCCTTTTGGCACTGTGCGGGAGGGAAGGGACTGGAACTGCTTCCAGCCGCAGGGAAGGAGGAGTAGGGGAAGAGATGACCTGGCCCATGTCTTTGCAAAGGTCATCTCTCCTCCCTCCACCCCTCCCCGCCCCTGTGTGGCTGGAAGCAGCTTGTTCTTTCCTAGGGTACGTCTACACTGCACGATTATTTCGAATTAGCTTAAACCGATATTACAAAACAGATCTAATAAAATTGGTTTAGCGCGTCCACAGTGGGATCACGAAATCGATTGTTTGCGTCCATGGTCCAAAGCTACCATCGATTTCAGGAGCGGTGCACTGTGGGTAGCTGTTCCTCACTATCCATAGTCCCACTTCGTGTGGAGAGCACAGTGCCTGGATGGCGGCAGAAAACACGCCCTCGGGTGGCTGGGTACAGGCTCACCCCTCCCTTTGTGAAGGCAGCAGAAACCTTTGGCGCCTTTTCGCGGGTGGGCATTGAGCAAACGCCATAGCACAGCAATCTTTCCCTTTTTTTTTTTCACGTGGTGGTGGGGGGAATAAACTGAGAGCTGTCCCTGAACCACGCCAGGACACTGTGTTTGAACCTACAGACATTGGGAGCTCAGCCAAGAATGCAAATAATTTTCAGAGACTGCTGTGGACTGTGGGATAGCTGGAGTCCTCAGTACCCCCTCCCCCCTTCATGAGCGTCCATTTGAGTCTCTGGCTTTCCCTTACGCTTTGTACACAGCGCTTGTGATATCCTGGAGCTTTTTATTCAAATGCTTTGGCATTTTCGTGTTCTGTAACGGAGGCTGGATACACAGATTTGTTCCCATACGCGATCATACCTTAGTATCTCCCGACGGTCTATGCTGGAGCTCTCTTTTTGATTTCAGACTGCATCGCCAGCCGTGCTGATCAGAGCTCCACGCTGGCAAGCAGGAAATGTAATTCAAAAGTTCGCAGGGCTTTTCCTGTTTTACCTGCCCGCGCATCCGAGTTCAGATTGCTGTCCAGAGCGGTCAGTGCTGCACTCTGGGATTGCCGCCCGGAGGAATAACGTCGATTTCCGTCCACATGAACCCTAATCCGAGTTATCACTATCGAATTTAGCCTACTCCTCTCGTTTGGGAGGAGTTCGAAATCGATTAAGGAAGCCGTTTAACTCGATATTAATGACGACGTCGTGTGAACGGATACAGCGTTAAATCGGTATATCGGCCATTAAACCGATTTAAAGTCGCAGTGTAGACCTGGCCCTAGTGTCGAAAGGCAGCTAACACCTCCAGGCTGCTGCTGCTGGCCACCGACATAACCCAGCCGCCTCTGGCTACAGTGTGGGCAGGAAGGGGTTAAGCCCTAAGAATGCATTGTGTACCAGGGATCCTGATTGCGCAGGCTTCAGCAATCCCAGCCACAGTGGCTCAGCCGCGGAGAGTGCCTAGGGGACGGAGCAGCCCCACGCTTCCTGGGGGCAGGACCCAGGGCGGGTGAAGAGGGTGAAGTCCCTGCCCTCGGAGTTGCTGTGGAACCTTCAGGTTCGGGGTATGAACAGGCTGGAAACTGCTTCCCCCCACCATTCCAGAGCTTAGCTGAAAGGCAGAAAGGCTGCCCCATGCCAGCACTGTGCGGGGCTTTGGCATATGCAGGGCTCAGCTCCTCCTGGCCAGCGCCCCTAGCTGGAGGGTCTTGGGTTTTCCTGGGGTGCTGGCCCAGCCAGAGGCAGTGGGGGAAGGAAGGAGCCTGCCAGCCAGGCTGTTGGTAAGCTGAGCGCTCCAACCAGGGGCCGGTTCTCCGCACAGCGCTGGGAGTGGGACGCGGGCAAAGGAGGACCAGCAGGGCTGGGGGGAGGGGGCAAAGGGGCAAAACAGGAAGAGGCAGCGACTGGGGGAGCACATAAAGGGCCGATGAGTGGGCAGCAGAGACGACACAATCTGCCACCGCCTGGTGCCTGCCTGCACTCACCAGCCACCACAGCTCACAGCCAGGGCTGGCAGGAAATGGGATGGGGCCCTGCTGGCCAAGAGCCGGCAAGGAGAAGGGGTGCGCTGATGGACCAGCCAGGGGAGACAGCCAGCCCCACGTGCTGCATCTTTGCCCCGCCACCAGCCTTGCACACCCCCCCAATCATCAGCCACTTGACACCTCCCCTCACTGCTGGTGGGCGGGCAATTGACGAGCAGGGACCCAGCCAGCAGCAGAACTCAAATATGGGAGAACAGAAAATATGGGACAATTTGCCAGTTTTTAAGAAAAAGTTGGGACATCTGCAGGAGGGCTTAAATGCAGAACCGTCCCTTTAAAAACAAGACATCTGGTCACCCTACACGTACGCTGCAATTAATAACCCACAGCTGGCCTGAGTCATCTGACTGGGGCTTGCAGGAGCTGTTTCACTGCATGGTAGACTTACGGGCTCAGGCTGCAGTCCGAGCTCTGGGAATCTCCCACCTTGCAGGGTCCTAGAGCCCAGGCTACAGCCTAAGACCCGAAGCCTACACAGCAATGAAACAGCCCCGCAGCCTGAGCCCCACAAGCCCAAGTCAGCTGGCATTGGACAGCCAGGGGTTTTGAATTGCAGTGTAGACATACCCTCAGACAGGGCGGGCTCCAGGCCACAGCGTGCCAAGTGCGTGCTTGGGGCGGCATGCCACGGGGGGCGCTCTGCCAGTTGCCGGGACGGCGGCAGGCGGCTCAGGTGGACCTCCCGCAGACATGCCTGTGGAGGGCCCGCTGATCCCGCAGCTTCGGTGGAGCATCCGCAGGCACACCTGCGGGAGGTCCACCGGAGCCGCGGGACTGGCGAGTGGCAAAGCGCCCCCCGTGGTGTGCCGTCGTGTTTGGGGCGGCGAAATGGCTAGAGCCAGCCCTGTCCTCAGAGGCACAGTTTTGGACCTCCTGTTCCCTATGCCTACATGCCTGCGAAACTGACATAATGTCTCAGCTAGCTACCAGTGTGACTAAGATTGGCTTCCATTTGGCAATCTTTCCTTTGAAACAAAGTGAAAACTTTAATTTGTTAAGTGAAAATCACCGGGTGGAGGAAAAAATGAAATCCAGCAACCCAATCCCCCACTCCATCTCTGACTCTATATTGGGTGCTTTAATCTTGGCTTGGGGTCTGAGAAGCTCAGTGCTGACTCTGAAGATCAGTGAAGAGGAAAAAAAACACTGGAAAAATGGTTGCTCTTTGAACTGAGAGACCATGGTATAATGCATATTGGAAAAAGCACAGAAATATTGCCCAATCAATGCAACTGTATTTTCACACCCAGTTAGAAGAAATGGAAACCTGTACTAAACAACGCTGCTTTGCACAAGTTCAATTACCCTAAATGATAAATTGCCTAATTATTTCAGCTCTGCAGTCTTTTCCACATACTTTATTCCTTTCTTCATAGTCGCTGTCTGCAGAGCAAGAGCATTTGACTTTTACTAATTAGTGAGAGGGAAAGATGCAGGACATTTAAAGGAAAGTGAATTTACTTAATCTATCTTATAGTTATTCTTTCCCCATCAAGGAAAAAAAATCTTAATAATTTATTTAAAAGCTGCTCTGCTGGAAGAAAATTTTCTCCCTGAACACTCCATAACATCAAAATATTTACCTTTTGTTTTTCCATTCCCTGGGCAACTAAGGCCTTGTCTACACTTGCAAGTTGCAGTGCTGGTGAGGGGGTTACAGCGCTGCAACTTACTCGGTGTCCACACTTACAAAGCTCAGCCAGCGCTGCAACTCCCTGTCTGCAGCGCTGGCTGTACTCCTGGTCTGCTACGGGTGTAGCGAGTCCAGAGCTGGTGATGCAGCGCTGGTCATCAGGTGTGGACACTCACCAGCGCTGTAATTGGCCTCCAGGGTATTAGCAGGTATCCCAGCATACCTTTTCAGCCTCTCTGGTCATCGTTTCGCACTCCACTGCCCTGGGCTCAGGTGACCCGCCCTTTAAATGCCCCGGGAATTTTAAAAATCCCCTTCCTGTTTGCTCAGCGAGGCATGGAGTGCAATCAATCAATCAATCAGTGACCATGCCTCCACGCCCCAAACGAGCCCCAGCATGGAGCACTGCCGAGCTGCAGGATCTCATCAGTGTTTGGGGTGAGGAAGCTGTGCAGGCACAGCTGCGCTCCAGCCGTAGAAATTATGATACCTACGGCCAGATATCAAAGTCAATGCAATACAGGGGCTATGACCGGGACGCGGTGCAGTGCAGGGTTAAGGTAAAGGAGCTGCGGAGTGCCTACTGCAAAGCACGTCAGGGAAACCGCCGCTCAGGTGCTGCCCCCACGACCTGCCGTTTTTACAAGGAGCTGGATGCGATACTTGGATGTAACCCCACTGCCAATCCGAGGATCACGATGGACAGTTCAGAGCCTGGAGAGGAGGGGGAGGGTGTAGAGGAACCCGAGAGGGAGGCTACTGAGGTGTTTGGAGACTCCCAGGAGTCATGCAGCCAGGAGCTATTTTCCAGCCAGGAAGAAGCTAGCCAGTCGCAGCCGCTGGGACTTGGTAGTGAGGAACCAGCAGAGGAGCCTGTTCCCGGTAAGAAGCTTTTATTATAAGGATGGAAATGTTTTGGGAGGAGGGGGGCTATGGCTGCCTGCAAGCATGCCTAGATGTGGAATAGCCCATTGATTTGGTCTATCACGTCGCGGTAATCTGCCTCTGTAATCTCTTCAAAAGTTTCAGCCAGAGCGTGTGCAATGCGCTTCCGCAAGTTTATAGGGAAAGCCACCGTGGTCCTTGTCCCAGTCAGGCTAACGCGTCCGCGCCATTGTGCCGTGAGGGGTGGGGGGACCATTGCTGCACACAGGCAAGCTGCGTAGGGACCAGGGCGGAATCCACATAGCTGTAGAAGACCCTCCCGCTCTTCCCAGGTGACCCAGAGCAGCGAGATATCGGGGAGGTTAAAATTCTGTGGAAAATGCAGGGATACTGTTAAGTGCTATTTCCCTGTAGCTGCTCTTTGCTTTCCCCAAGTCACAGAAAGCCCATGGATTCCAGAGTCAAGCAGCCCCCCCTTCCCAGGTGAGCCGCGTGTGCGAGATGGCTCTGAGGAGTACCTGCTGTGGCAGATGTGGGTGTAGGGTTCAGTGCTATTTCCCTGTAGCTGCTCTTTGCTTTCCCCAAGTCACAGAAAGCCCATGGATTCCAGAGTCAAGCAGCCCCCCCTTCCCAGGTGAGCCGCGTGTGCAAGATGGCTCTGAGGAGTACCTGCTGTGGCAGATGTGGGTGTTGCGTTCAGTGCTATTTCCCTGTAGCTGCTCTTTGCTTTCCCCAAGTCACAGAAACCCCATTGATCCCAGAGTCAAGGAGCCCCCCCTTCCCAGGTGAGACGCGTGTGGGGAAACTCACCATTTCTCTCTGCAGCTGCGGCCTCTCTGTGCTATGCTCGCAATGTGTAAATGATGCTAGAAATAGTCTTAAAAACAATACAGGCTCTGTAGTAAAAGTTTATCTCTCTGTGTTTTTTTTAAAGTGACCTTGGATACTGCTCCATCAGCGCAGACTTCTGAAAAACTACGGAACTTAAGAAAAAAACCAAGGAAGAATAAGGAGGAGCTGGTGAAAGCAGTTATGAATCTGTATTCCACAGATAATAAAAAGTTGCAAGACTGGAGGGAAAAGGAAAGCAGGAAAAAGGAACAGGCTACCAAGAGAAAGGAAAAGGCTGCCAAGAGAAAGGAATTGGCTACCAAGAGAAGCACAGATCGGCTGCTAAGCATCCTGGAATGCCACACAGACCTCATGCAGTCAATGCTAGCCATGCAGGCAGAGCACTACCGTGCCTTCCTCCCCCCATCCCAAAGCTCAACCCATTGTGCCCCACTGTTTCCTCAAAACACCCTTCTCCAGCATCCTGGTTCTTACCACCACCAGCTGCCCCCAACACCCATACGTTCACCTAACAGCCCTGAGAACTACGACCCTTACCCTATGCACTCAACCCCCATCACCATGCAGCATATTAATCCTGAAGTGCAGCAGGCATTGCACAGCACTCAAGGAAGGACATATTCAAACCTCTGACTTTACTGCTCATCACCCTACCCCCCTGCCCGTTTTATGTACTGTATTTTTAATAAAGGATTTCTTGTCTTTTAAAACAGTTTTTATTATTACAGAAAGTGTAACATACTGTACCACAAGTGAAAAATAGGCACTGCAAATCATTGCAACCACTGCACTTAACTGCTGTGGAAGGCACCCAACATTACTGTTGGCTTTCAGCCTCAAAGTGCTCCTTTAAGGCATCCCTAATCCTTGAAGCACTGTGCTGGGCCTCTCTAGTAGCCCTGCTCTCTGGCTGTGCAAATTCAGCCTCCAGGCGTTGAACCTCGGAGGTCCATTCGTCACTGAAGGTTTCACCCTTCCCTTCACAAATATTATGGAGGATACAGCACGCGGTTATAATCGCTGGGATGCTGCTTTCCCCCACGTCTAGCTTCCCATAGAGACTTCTCCATCTCCCCTTTAAACGGCCAAAAGCACACTCCACAGTCATTCTGCACCGGCTCAGCCTGTAGTTGAACCGGTCCTTGCTCCTGTCAAGCTTCCCTGTATACGGTTTCATGAGCCAAGGCATTAACGGGTAAGCGGGGTCTCCAAGGATCACAATGGGCATTTCGACGTCCCCCACTGTGATCTTCCGGTCTGGGAAAAAAGTCCCTGCCTGCAGCTTCCTGAACATGCCACTGTTCTGAAAGATGCGTGCATCATGCACCTTTCCAGGCCATCCTGTGTAAATGTCAGTGAAACGCCCATGGTGATCCACAAGCGCCTGGAGAACCATAGAGAAATACCCCTTCCGATTAATGTACTCGGATGCCAGGTGGGGTGGTGCCAGAATAGGAATATGCGTCCCATCTATTGCCCCTCCACAGTTAGGGAAACCCATTTGTGCAAAGCCATCCAGAATGTCCTGCACATTCCCCAGAGTCACGGTTCTTCTTAGCAGGATGCGATTAATGGCACTGCAAACTTGCATCACCACTATTCCAACGGTCGACTTTCCCACTCCAAACTGGTTTGCGACCGATCGGTAGCTGTCTGGAGTTGCCAGCTTCCAGACTGCAATAGCCACCCGCTTCTCCACTGACAGGGCAGCTCTCAGTCTCGTGTCCGTGCGCCGCAGGGTTGGGGCGAGCTCAGCACACAGTCCCAGGAAAGTGGCTTTTCGCATCCTAAAGTTCTGCAGCCACTGCTCGTCATCCCAGACTTGCAGGACGATGTGATCCCACCACTCAGTACTTGTTTCCCGAGCCCAAAGGCGGCGTTCCACGCTGCAGAGCACGTCCGTTACTGCCACAAGCAATTTAGTGTCAGCAGTGTCAGCAGCATCTATTTCATCATCTGAGCTCTCACTGTCACTTTGGAGCATAAGGAATAGATCAACTGCCAGACGGGATGTGCTGGCAACATTCATCAGCAACATCCTAAGCAGCTCGGGCTCCATTCTTCCTGAAATCACACGCGGCAGAATCACAATGGCACCAAACGGCTGAAAAGGGAAGCGATGCACCACGGGTCGTTGGAACAGGAAGCGGAATGACCCGCACCCTTCCGTCCCCTTCCCACAACCCCCAGCAGCAAATTGGGACGAGGTGCTCTGTGGGATAGCTGCCCACAATGCACCACTCACAACAGCGCTGCAACTGGTGCAAGTGTGGACACACTGCAGCGCTGGTCGCTGTCAGTGTGGACACACTGCAGCGCTGGCCGTACACAGCTGTACGACCACAGCTGTAACGGCCAGCGCTGCAAAACTGTAAGTGTAGACAAGCCCTAAGATTAGAACACAAGGTTAGATTAACACCTTGATATTAGCTATAAGGTTCTCTATTTATCAGGCTATTAAATCTTGGCTCCTGACTGCATAAAACCTTCATCATATTGTACCTTCAATGCATACAAAACTGATGCATAAAAAAAGTGGAGCTATGGAGAGGTTTCTTTTTATCTTTATAGTATAGAGGCTTTTTGATATCCCTTCCACACCCCTCCCCCTGTGGTTTATTTAAATCAAGAGCAATGAGGGGCAAGAGATAATGGACCTACAGCTCTGAACTTTTTTGACGATACACAATTTGTCTTTTTTGGACTGCAAACATGTCTAACATGAAGAAAGGTGTTAAAGCACGTTCAATTCCTGTTCCCAAAGTGATTTGTGTGTCAAAATCGTTTTAACATCTTCCTTTTTTGACCGAACGGAAAGTTACACATTATTGGAAAATATTACCTTTGTACCTTTTTTCTACTCATTAACAAAAGTACCCTTGAAATTCAATTTCTCTCTTATTTGCATGTAAACCCAGAAAGTTTGATCTAGAACACACGCTCATTGTTTTTTAGGATATTAAAATGTGAATTTGGTGCTGGTGAAAAGTGCTGGTTCGACAGCCCTGAAAAATTAATTATTCTGTTCACGGAAGGCATTCCACATGTGCAGCGGCAGCATAAGCTTCCCTTCCCTGTCCTTGTCATATACCTCCATGGTAGCCAGGAGGGATAATCTGTAGGAGCGAAATAAAAACCTAATTCCAAGTGCATTCAATCTGTGGCCCCCTAACAACATTGCCAACCCTGGTACCAGTTTTAAAATGGATTCAGACACTTGTCCATATGTGGAGACACACACATAGCTTGACACACAGCATCACATCAGAGACCTTGAATAGTAATTACCCTCAATCTCTGTTGACTTAGGCCCTTAGGCCCTCTCTCAGCTGCTGATATAGAGGTGATAGGCTCCATATCCTATTAACAATCATCCAAATCACACAGACACATTTTGGGAAAATAGTCTAAATTTTCAAAAAGAAACTAATCTCAGAGTCTCAATTTTTGGTTGCCCAATCTGAGACACCATAAAAGGGCCCAATTTTCTGCCCTCCAAAAATAAGACCTCTATTAGGTCTCCCAAATTTAGCCCTCAATAAATCTAGGCATCCAAAATCACTAGTCACTTTTTAGCAATTTATGCCATTTTTTTTGTTAGTAACCCTAGTGAAAATTCAATGTTCTTCAATTCTTTGTTCTAATAAACTATTAATCAGTATGAAACAAAATAGTATTAAACAGCATGCACACTGAGGTGTTTTTTTTTCATTTCCCTGACTTCCTCCCAACACCATTCCCTTTTGTCCCATTTTAATGGAGACATGTTTAGCCATATCACAGGAAGAACCCTACCCAAATACTCCACTTGTAGACAGAAGAAAAGAAAATCCTAAATACTGAATCATAATTGTTTCTCTAATCCAACATTAAAAAGGTATCTTAGGCTGGAATACACAATACCAAAGCTTCCTGCTGTGTAGCATTATTGCATGAGTAAATTGTTAGAAACTGAAAATCCTCATCAGGTAGGGTGGGGGCAGGGAGGGCAACATGAGAAGGTCACAGGAAGTTCACCCCATTAAGGTACTGCTTTACATAATCATGAAATGCAAACTAGTTTCCATTCCTTCTGGCAGCCGGTCAGTCAGCCTTCACTTTGTACACGTACTGACAAATAAATGGTCTGGTTGTTTTCTATTAATACTATCTAATTTATGTACATACCTGGAGGAAAAATTCCATTTTGACCTAACACTGAAACCAGCTAGGATCATTTTTTAAGTTGCTAACACATTAAACAGAAGTTTAATTCCATCATGGTATGCTTCTGGGGATTTAATATTTCTTAACAAATTACTCTCAAGTGCTCTCATCAGCCCAGCTTTTAGACTCTGGAAGTATAATATAGGTAATTTAGGATTCTGTGACTTTTAGATTACAGAATTCTCCTTTTCTTCCCTATAGCTCATCACATACAGACACATATAGATTATTTACTGGTTATATGTATTACTTGAATTCTCCCCTTCCACTAGGAGAGCCCTTACTGAGAGAAGAGATACCCAGGGCCGGTGTAAGGATGTTTTGCGCCCTAGGCACAACTTCCACCTTGCGCCCTCCCCCAACCCCCTCGCACTGTGGCAGCTGCCCCGCTCCGCCCTGAGGCGCCACCCTTGCGGCAGCTCCCTACCCCCCACCCCCGCCCCAGCTCACCCCTGCTCCACACACAAGCACGAGCACCCCCAGCACGCCATCGCTGCTTCACTTCTCCCACCTCCCAGGTTTGCAATGCCTAAGCTGATTGGCGCTGCAAACCTGGGAGGCAGGAGAAGTGAAGCAGCTCACCTCTGCCCCGCCTCCTCCCCGAGCATGCCGTCACTGCTTCACTTCTCCCGCCTACCAGGCTTGTGGCGCCAATCAGCTTAGGCGCCGCAAGCCTGGGAGATGGGAGAAGTGAAGCGGCCATGGTATGCTTGGGGAGGAGGCGGGGCAGGGGTGAACTAGGGCAGGGAGTTCACTTGCGTGCCACCCCCTCCCCTTTACTTGCTGCAGGCTGCCCTCCCCGCACCCCCCTGCTCCAGCTCCCTCTGCCTAAATGCCAGCGGCGACCGGGGCGGGCAAAGATCCAGCCACCGCGGTCACTGCCGAAGAAAATGGCACCCCCCAAATCCTAGCACCCTAGGCGACCGCCTAGGTTGCCTAAATGGTTGCACTGGCCCTGGAGGTACCAGTTTCTCTGGAGTCTCAAAAACCCAAGGTCGTCTTGGTCAGGAAAGGAGCTACTTGTATCAAGATCGCCTCTTCATTCTTATTGCTGAGGCTTGAAGACATCTCAGGATAAGAGGGATTGATAGTAATGCATAAAGCAGACTACAATGCTACACCTGAAGCACTATTGATCCCCTGAGAAATCTTGTGGCTAATTTGGGGAAGAGGAAAGGATGTTGTTGTTCCAAGTGGAAGCAAATTAACATCTAAATTGAAAAGTTACATTTTTGCTGCTATTGTTTGGTTAATACTCCCCAAGAGATATGTGCTATCCTGCCGAATTCTATTTCCAGTTAATGTTGAGCTTTCGGGATACAGTCTGGATTCCATACAAAGAGAGGTATCATACAAAGCTCTTCCTCCCTTGTTGTTTTTGAATACCGCAAGACCAGATGTTCCAGATTTCTTTGGCTTCCTATATTCTAGTTTCTGTAGGTAATAAGTATGACTGAGCCACTGTTCTTTTGGGTAAGGGTCCTCCCCTTTCACCCCAATTTACTTACATTGCATCACAACCCACAGGACCTGCACTGCAGGGTTGGACCTAGTTACTACACATAGGACATATGCTTCTGGGCAGAACGCTGTTGGGAGACACTCTGCACGCAGACAAGATAATCCCATTCTATAGGCATCATACAATATGGACAAAACTACATCTCCTCAGATATGGCTTCCCTGGCAGGGCTTGTACCTTACAACCATTCCAAGGCCTATGAAAGATTGCAGGAGGCACAGCCAGCCAAGAAAATTTATTGTGGCTCCAGCTTGCCTCCTCATCTCCCTACAGCCCACCTGTCAAGTGAAACTCTGAGCATCCACCTGCCCTGCTCCTTTCCAAATCCTAGTTTATCTGTTCTCAATCTCGACTGGTCATCAGCGTGGACAATGGTTTCACTCCAGTCAGGCTCTCCCCTAACTCCACCTGCTGTGATGCTCTGCTCTGCAAATAATCTGGTCTATCAGCAGATACAAAAAAGAAACAAAACACTGATATTGTTGTGCATTTAGCTTACAAGGCCTATGATGGAAGTATATTGATCACCATATATTACCAAAATGGTGGACAGGAGAAATGGGGATAGAGAGTCCAACTCTCACTTGATGAAGCTAATTTTCTTTTAGCCTGAGAGAAAAATATGTCAATTTCCCCTCCTCCAAGAAAAGTCTAAAGTGGGAGAGAATTCTTTCCATTCCTTCCCTTTTCAGATAATCTAGCTATTCAAATTCATGAATTCCTAGGATGTCCATCATCCTAGAGGCTGCATGATTGCAATTTAGCCCAATCTGTCTAAATTCCATGTCACTGGAATAATTAATTCTTTAAAATCAACCTTGTAGTGATGCAAAATGCCAGGAAAATCAAAGGGTCAAAAATTAATCTTCAACAGCATATATTATCCAAGGCCTCCTTTAGTATACCAAGCCACATGTGGAATTGCAAGCAACAGATAAGATTAGATTTCACAGGAAAGAGACGGATGAGTCTGTGTTAACTAGCTTGGAAAAGAATATACAAATTTATTAGAAAAAAAATAGTGTCAGAGGCCTGTGGCCAATAATATAATCTTGAAAAATGAAGGCACCAGTCATGTCAACAGTTTCACTCCAGACCATTCTGCCTACTTATGGTGCTGCCCCAGTGGTCAAGTGAATTTCTCATCTGCAGTCTGTCTTTGCTGTAAGGTTCCTCGAACAGGCAAGAGACAGAAGAATGCATGGCTCCTGCTGGGGATTTAAGGTACTGACTATGTTTATATAAACTAAAAATATACTCTTAAAAAACACTTCTAAAACTCCTCCTGATTTAGCAATCAACCAGTATATGTCTTTGCAAGTCTAGTCTGAAATACTGAATAGATTGGAGAGTCCCAGAAACAGCAAGGATTTATGGTCCAGGAGTACTTATTTGGAGAGCACGTGTGGAGGTAGGTGGTAACTACTGACACCTGCCAGTCAAAAATCATTTCATATATGTAACTCTTAACAGAATACATCGTATCTATCTCGGGTACTTATCTGGCACCCATTACTGTAGTATCTGAGCACCTCACAAGGTTTTTTAAAATGTATTTATCCTCACAATGGCCTTGTGATGTAGGAAGGTATCATCCTCATCCTCATTTTACACATGGGGAACTAAGGCACAGAAAGACTAAGTGACTTGCCCAAGGTCACACTGGTAACTGAACCAGGATTTCCCAAAAATCTTTCCTCTCTAGAAGTCCACATCTACCCACTCTTGCAATAACCTTTGTACACAGTATGCCTTGTGAGATTTCATCTGAAAACTCATAATTTACTGGTCAATATAGTCCTGATAAAATGTGTGTGGCAATGTTGTATGTGAAGTTAGAAGATTTCCTTGTATGTTATTAACATATGTTCCAAACCACAGCAGAAGTTGGCAAACAGGTCTGTCTCAAACAAAGAAATGTGTACTCTGCTTAATTTGCATTTAAGCAGTAAACAGAGGTATCAAGCAGGAGGGACTGACAAAGAAATCTCAGACAGGTGAAGAAAAAGCACCAGGGTACATCCTTCTCCATAGATTTTTTGTCTCCAGAATCTCTGCTGGAAATTTTTTCCAAGAGCGGGGCTGGCACTCTAAAAAGATGGACAAACACCCCAAGGCACCCCTCTTCCCTCCCTCTCTGTCCATCAATTCATTGCACTAGAAGGGACAAAGGTAGCCGCCATTGAACTGGAGAAGGAGTCCTGGCCTAAGAAGGTTGATCAGTAAGATTGCTAATAGCATACAGTGAGAGAAATTGCTGGAATTTAATATAGTTTGTTAAATTAGGCACCAGTATCATTTTAACTTTATTTTCTTGGTAACCATTTCTGACTTTTATGCCTCATAACTTGTACACACTTAAAATCTCTCTCACTGTAGTTAATAAACTTGTTTTTGTCTAATCCAGTGTGTTTAAATGAAGTGTCTGGAAAACTCCATTGTGATAACAAGATGTGTGCATATTATTTCTGTTAATAAAACAAACTTTATATAAGCTTGCATTGTCCAGGAGAGGGCTGGCCTGTACAGGAAATACATTTTTGGGAAAGATCTTGGACTAGGGGGATGTTGTGATCACCCTGCAATATAACCAAGCAGCTGAGAGCCAAGATATGACTGGCTGGCTGCAGGACGCACACAGACGTAGGTGGGAGTGCTTGCATGCTGGAGGCCGTCTGTAAGCAGTCCAAACTGGAGGCTACAGCAGCAACTCAGTGTAAAGGGAACCCCAGGTTTAGAGGGCAGAGGTGACACAGCTATCCATTACCCTGGATATATCACACTGACAGAGTGGAGAAACAGCAAGGAAAGATGTATGCCTGCTCTGGCAATCATCATACAGCAAATATAGAAGTATCTAAAGACATAGATTAATATTTAAATATCCAGTGACCTTACCAGGAATGCAGAAATAGGCTCTTGTTTATTGTGGTCTAAGGATTTGGTACTGGGTTTTTATTTTTAAGTAACAAAGCTGCTTACTGGCACCTGATGCTCACGTGAATAAGGTGATGCTCTGAAACATCCTCTCCTTGCACAAATAACGAAATCGAAGTGGGCCTTTTCTTTGACAAAGTTGATAGCAAAATGATTCTTGCCGGTCGTGCTTATTTTGTGTATAAAATAGTGTCCCTCAGCTGTGGAATTCTTCTTCCAAAGCCTATTTACAATACAGGCTCTCTTGACAAACACATCTCCACCGTCAGCATATTTGCTCAGCAAAGCTTAGTCTCTGTAGTTGAAAGCTTCTGAAAGTAAAGTGCCTTGAGATACAGCATGAAAGACACCAGATACATGCAAATTGTTGTGGGTAGTTCCCTGACAGTGGCATTTCTGTGACTTTCACCTCTTGTTTTCACTAATACTTGGAGAAAGCAGCCTGTCAACTAAAGAGATTCACTGCAAAAACAGCTTAAAATATAAAGTATTTGATTAGGCAAAATGACACCATAATAAATACTTTTTCCTCTCACTGCTTCCTGCAGGGATGAAAGTACACCTCTACCTCGATATAACGTTGTCCTTGGGAGCCAAAAAATCTTACCGCGTTATAGGTGAAACCGTGTTATATTGAACTTGCTTTGATCCACCGGAGTGCGCAGCCCTACCCCCCTGGAGCACTGCTTTACCATGTTATATCCGAATTCGTGTTATATCAGGTTGCGGTATATTGAAGCACAGGTGTAGAAATAGGGACTTACCGGTACGGGGCTGGGTTGGGGACGGCTCTGGCCCCCAGAAGGGGCAGAGGCTTGGGCAGAAGGGGCAGGGATCGGGGGGTCAGAGCCAGCCCCGGCCCGCCCTGTACCAGTAAGTGCCCTCCCTTTCCCCCTCCCCTCCCCCGCCGAGGTAGAAGAGGCAGCTGGGGGCTCCGGCAGCAGTTTAAAGGGCCCAAGGCTCGGCTACTGCTACGGCCCCAGCCCTTTAAATAGCTGCTGGAGCCTGCTGGAGCCCTGGGGTAGCAGCAGCAGCCGGGGGCTCTGGCAGCAGTTTAAAGAGCCGGGGTCATAGAGGCAGCAGGAGCCCCGGGCCCTTTAAATAGCCCCTGGAGCTCTGCCGCTACTCCAGGGTTCTGGGGGCTATTTAAAGGGCCCAGGACTCCCCCGCTTCTAATGCCCTGGCCCTTTAAATAGTCCCAGAGCCCTGGGGTAGTGGTGGTGGGGCTCCGGCGGCTATTTAAAGGGCCCAGGGCAGTAGAGACAGCGGGAGCCCTGACCCTTTAAATAACCCCCGGAGCCCTGCTGCCGCTACCCCAGGGCTCTGACAGCAATTTAAAGGGCCCGGGGCTCCAGCTGCTGCTGGGAGCCCCAGTCCCTTCAAATTGCTACCTGGGGAAGCTGAGCCACCCCGGTACAGCGCACTGGCTCGTACCAGCTTACTTTCACCTCTGGCTCCCTGGGAACTTTATGGAAGGGAAGAATTTTAAGTTAGTAAAGACTCCTTTGTAACAAGACAAAAATATCATATCAAGCAGTATTTAGTTAGATTGCTACAACAGCAGGAAGGGAGTTCAAGACAAAGGGCACAATCAGCTGGTGTCTATCAGCTTAGCTCCACTTATGTCAATGGAGCTATGCTGATTTACGTGAGATAAGGATCTGGTCCCAAAGTTAGAAATTTAGGCAATAAAAGAAAGCCTAGCTTGTGTCCAAATTATTTCATGAATTACTGGAGCAAGTTCACGACCTGCAAAGGAGGGGCTATGTATCAATCCAGTCCAGCTCCTGGCTAATTTACAACTCACTATTCAAAGCAGATTTATAACAACAATTAAGCAGTACCATTTTATAAATGAAATGATGATGTGTGCCAATGTAGGGTAGGCACAATTCAATGCCAATGAAAAACAATAAATGCAATTTAAATATAGGACAGGTCAACATTTCTTTGTTTGACATGGCAGAGCAACAGAAGAGCAAATGTTTATGGGACAGAGTTTTTTCCTTTAAAAACATTTCTCTAAATTGCCTTTAAGCAGCAAGCTAAAATCCCAAGACCTCGACTTTCTTTAAGATTTGTGGGTTACAACAGAAAGGAATGATATCTTGCAGCTAAGACATTGGACTGTGAATCAGGAGATGTAGATTCAGTTCCTGGCTCTTCTTGTGTGACTTTGGACAAGTCACTGAGGGTAGGTCTACACTGCAATGAAAAACCCGTGGCTGCCAGCTGACTCGGGTTGACAGCAGGCCTTGGGCTAAGGGGCTATTTAATGGCAATGTAGACATTTGGGCCCAAGCTGGGAGCCCGGGTTCTAGGGCCCTGTGATGTGGGAAGGTCCCAGAGCTTGAGCTGCAGCCAGAGCCCAAACTCCTACACAGCAATAAAACAGCCTTGCAGCCCGAGACTGCTGGCATGGGCCAGCCGCAGGTGTGTAACTGCAGTTTAGACATACCAACAATCTCTCTCTTTCTCATCCTTAAAATGAGCATATTTCCTTTCTTCCTCCCTTCGTCTGTCTTACCTATTATATTCAAACTATAAGCATTTTGGGGGCAGGGATTGTCTCTTATTATGTGTAAATACATGCTTAGTGCAATGAGGCCCTAGTTTTGGTTGGAGTTTCTAGGAATATAAATAAATAATAGTAATATACTGCATATTATTTAAAAACTAGAATGGAAGACCCCCAAGGGTTCCGTTTCCATATTTAATAGTTTCCATTAATATTTACTCTTTATTTTTAAAATACATTTACATTTGCTTCCTTATCCCTCCCAACCTCATGCTCTCCTTGATGTTTGTCTGGCCCTAACAATATTCATGGGCAACCAGCGACAAGAATGAATGAGCTGTTTTTTGGGCGGACCTTCATCATAGCCTTCCTAGCTAGTATCAGCCCACTGAAGACTTAATCATTAATACAGTATTAGATTTTTTTATAATTATTTCAGCATGGTTCCAGGATCAGCATCAGGTCCTTACTTACACTTGCCATACACAGTGCTTTATATCAGGAAAAATGGATATCAACATTAGTCAACTCATCCCCACAACATCTCTGTAAGGCAGGTCGGTACATAATTCTTGTCCATATTTTACATGTTAAACTGAGAATCAGAAAGGTGAAGTGTTTTGACTGAGGCCACATAGTGAATCATTTTTTCAATCAGGATCAGAACTCAGACGGTTCCTTGCTCCTAGTTCCAGCCCCAATCCACTAGATTATGCTTTCTCCCTAAGATTAAGGTATAGGCACAAAAATACATTCTTATCACCTCATTTGGCTCTCTCCACCTTCTGAAGGATGAACTGTCCAGATTCCAGCTCCCAGCCCCCACCCCCCAAGTTAGATTAATCACCTGATGATCTGGGTTGGATTTAAAGACTAAAGGCTGAACTGACATTGCTCATGTAAGAAAATACGATGACTTTTTGTCTTTTGTACAGATGGGTTTCACTGGAGAGGGACAAAAATGAAGTGAAATGAAAGGCAGTAGCAAAACTGCAACTGTATCCCTCTCTCTCAACTCTTTCCCTCTTGTCTTCCTAGGCTGTAAGATCTTCAAGATGGAACCGGCAAAGGATTCTAAATGACTGAGAGGAATAGTTACAGAGCACATGTACAAACCCAGGAGGGATCTGAGTGTAGCGGAAGAGAAAGAACAGAGTAGGCAACAGAGAGGAGTGAAGGTGGAGGAGGAATTGTGACCCCTGACCCAGTATATGCACTGTTTTCTGAGGGAAACAGAAGGAGCAGCCCCATCCTAAGGCTGTCTTCCCCGGAAAGCTGCTCCGCCAAGCTTACTGCACCCCAGGTTAGTGGTAGCTTCTGCATGCACTGTGCAAGGGGGATAGACAAAGGGCCTGCACAGGGAACAGGGAACTCATGGGACTCTTCAGGTCTGAACCCAGGAGCCACCACAGAACTGCTCTGTTCCCCTCGTTGTGCCACCCTCATTCTCATTAGGATAGGTCAGGCTGGCATAAAGCCCCTGAGTGTGGGGGTAAGGGATGAGGGTGCCTCTTACTTCCTGGTCAGAAGGGCCAGGATATGACAGGCCCACTCAGCTGGATCCCACGATGCTCTATAAACACTAGAAAATGACTGTATTAACTACTCCTATCTATGCATAAATCATTGTTCACCACTGAAACGCAGCCATCTCTGGGATGTAATGCAGCAGCTGTTTTAAGATCATACTGCAACTCTACACCACAGTTTAGGGCAATAAAATATAACTGTACAATGCAACTGAAATTGCTGGAGGAATTTAGTAGGTGTACTGCAAGTATAAATTTGGCTGGACAGGACACAGCGTAACCGTTTAACATGCGTGCATCTATGAATAAGTACAGTCTTCTATTTATCTACTGGTCAGATGCAACCTATCCAGCTGCACTCATCTTGCCTTTTCCGTCCCACAAATGTTGTTCTACCATGATCTTTAAATTGAAAAGCACCTTGATTAAAGGTAAGACCTAAGCTGAAATGTTGCGCAGCATTCAACTGCTATAACCTCTTCAGGTTTCTTAGTGACTTTGAGATTAGCTAGCCTTTGGGTCACATATTCTCTCCCCACTCCCGCGCGAACATGATACATCAATATAGTCCCAGTTCTAAAACAGTTTCTTCCCCCGTAACTTTTCAAATCATTTGTGAGGATTTTATTTTTTAGGCTAAATGTGGTTAATTACAGTGCTAATAGGATTGAACTGCTATACCCTCTTCCTGACCCTGAAGTGAATTCCTGGATCAGGGATCCTCTAACACATAAAAAGAGATTAATTGTGGTTAATGTTGGTAGTAATAGGAAACCTTATGACGGGGGCCATGCAGACTGGAAGCAGGAACTTCTTGTTATTGAAGAGGACAGCTGGATGACTACAGTTCTCTTCCTCTTCTCCATTGTCATGCATCCATATATAGGTCATCGGTAGCTGAAACTGAACACTGGTGAGGTAACAGGGGAAATACTCTGCAAGAGGCTACTGACAACTGTGCATGTATTGCCTTGGTATCCAGACTGATGTTCACTATGAAATAAAGATAAGGCCATCCATCCCATTACGCGTATGACTGCATATTGAACCAACTGTTTATTAAGCTGTTAAACCACCCAGTTAATCTGTGTGCCCACCATTCCCACCTCCTTCTTTATATTCTACTCTGCCATTAAAGCCCTAGTGACAGAGCTTTCTCCAAATATCACAAAAGATAATACGGCAATGAAAATAAATTTGCAATAGGAACAAAAGTCAAGCATTACTCCTTTGAACCTAACAATAACAGAAGCTCAGAAAACACAGAAAGATAGAAGTGAATCACACACTATGTCACAATGCCTACATCCACTTACAATTATGTGGAAAAATATAATGCATTTGTGTATATAGATGTGTAGGTGTGAGGAGAGAGAGAGAGAGAAAGAATGTATACACCAGGGGTCGGCAACCTCTGGCACGCGGCTCACCAGGGTAAGCACCCTGGCATGCCAGGCCAGTTTGTTTACCTGCCGCATCGGCAGGTTCGGCCGACTGAGGCTCCCACTGGTCATGGTTCACCGTCTCAGGCCAATGGGGGTGGCGGGAAACCACAGCCAGCACATCCCTTGGCCCGCACTGCTTCCCGCAGCCCCCATTGGCCTGGGACAGCAAACCACAGCCAGTGGGAGCCACGGTCGTCTGAACCTGCCGATGCGGCAGGTAAACAAACTGGGTCGGCCTGCTAGGGTACTTACCCTGGCGAACCGCATGCCAGAGGTTGCCAACCCCGGTATACACACACACGTACACACACACACACACACGCGCGCACATACACATTCTTACTTGTACATATTTCATTGGATCCTTTTGGATGTCACTTATTTTCTTAGACTGTTAGTTCCTTGGGAGGGCACAGCCTATATTTTCTTATGTGTCAATATCATATCTAGCACAATAGATTGTAATCCTGAGGGGCTGTGACTGCAATATAAACCAATAAATCATACCCACTGTAGGCCAAAGTGTGCCCTCCGTCACAACTTTGCAACTCCCCAGTGTCATCAATGAAGTTAAATTGTTGTGAGGGCAGAATTTGCCCATTGTACCTCAGTGAAAGCAGTAAAATGCTCCACTTGGAGTGCAACAGTACTAATAACAACCTAGGATTATAAACCGAGTCTTATCATTAGAATGTAAGATACCAGTGGCCTCTCAGTGGAATAGCTCAGCTCATATGCATGAAATGTGTGATTTTGCTGAGGAGAAAACCTAGTGGATCAGGCTCATGAATGCTTGTATTTCACTGCTGTCACTTATATATACAGCCTTATAGAAGAAGAAATCTTTCAAAAACTTGGGAATGTACTGCTTAGAGCAGGGGTCGGCAACCTTTCAGAAGCGCTGTGCCGAGTCTTCATTTATTTATTCTAATTTAAGGTTTCGCGTGCCGGTAATACATTTTAACATTTTTAGAAGGTCTCTTCCTATAAGTCTATAATATATAACTAAACTATTGCTGTATATAAAATAAATAAGGTTTTTAAACTGTTTAAGAAACTTCATTTAAAATTAAATTAAATTGCAGCGCCTTCTGGACTGGTGGCCAGGACGCAGGTAGTGTGAGTGCCACTGAAAATCAGCTCATGTGCCGCCTTCGGCACATGTGCCATAGGTTGCCTACCCCGGCTTAGAGGCAGAATTGCCACTCAAAGAATGTTTTGCATACAGGAAAGATGGAGGTAAATTTTCAAAATATTCTGAGCCTGGCCTTTACTTTTGCACAACCAGAGCTGGATAAAATTGGGAAATCTTAATCATGTACATTTTTGCATATTCTAAGACTTGGAATTGCATGTAAATAAGCTGCTCAGACATCAAATTACTTGACTTGCATGCACAAATGATGCAAAGGTGAGTTTTGGGGTGCATAAGAAGTAAGCAACCCAAAATTGCATGACCAAAGATTTGAGCATGTTAATTCATCAGCTGAAATGAAGAAGGCTGTATCTAGTGTTATTTTTGTCCCACCAAAGCCCCCGACTCATTAAAAAGCCCATGAAAAACAATGACAAAGACTAATACAGACACTAGATGCTGCACTCTCTCTTATTAAGAACTAGAGCAGACAATTCAAAAGTTCAAAATGTCTGGTGCACTGTGTTTTAGGTGTACACAACATTGACTGTAGTCAAGGAAATGCGGACTTTGGACTTGGCTTTGCAGGTACTGGAAGTGAAGAAGGTATTGATTTAAAATGTTTGGTTTTAAAATAAACAGGTATTTGTAATTTTTAAGTCTACACATAGATTCTCTTACCAATGTGTGATAAATTCAACTTATTAATATTTTTAAATAAAAGTTTTGAAGATCATTATGGAGGACAAAATTTTTGCTTATGGGAATTCAGAAAATAAAAATCTGTCATAATACTGACAAAACAAAATTGTACAAGTGGGGAGGGAAGAAAACTTGAACTATATAATTTTAGAGTCTGGCCACATATGGGGACTGGGGGGCATTGTACAATATTCTGCAAATTTTAAGTGTTCATTATGAAAAAAGAGTTTGGATCCAGCTGGTGTAAATTGGGGCGGTTCCAATGGAAACACACTAATTTACATCAGCTGAGAATCTGCTTCTTTCTAGCTATCTTTTTTGGCTGCAAAAATTTATGCTGTAAACAGCTGCTGCTGCTGCTGCCCTGTAAACTAGTTTGTCAGACAAATGTCTCTGGACAAACAACAAAATCAGCAAAGGTGAAACATTACTCCTTTCAAAACCTTCCTGGGCCCATATCACTGCTAAAATTAGTGAGCACACAGGCAGTTTCTCTCTCATCTTCTTTAAAAAAAAAAAAGAAAAAGAAAACCCAGGTAATGGCATGCAGACAACTATATTAAGGTTTCACAGTTAAAACCACCAAAAAAAAATTAAAAAAAAAAAAATCGGGAACTTCTGATTCTGAGCCAGTAGCAACTTTCACTCATCCACACAGTATTATTTAGTGTGATAGAATGGGATATGTCTGTGTCAAACTGTGAACATTTTATATTGTAATTTCATTTTGTGTCAGGATCTACATCCATCTTGTTATGTGCTGAACACATGTCTAATCTCACCCAAGGCAAAGTTATTGAAATGCATTCCAGGTAGCTGCCCTGTCCAGGAAAAGTGCTTGACACTTTGCTGAAAGATCATCACTGAGAAGCAGTCAGAGAGCGATCGGGAGCCATCCACTTTGATTGTCTCTCAACTACTGGTCCAAACTCATGGAACAATGGATTTTCTACATGGGGGCACCAGCACAGCCGGTAGGTCTGCAGTTTCTCAGCATGGGCACATTGCAAAAGGAAAGCGACTATATTTACAAAGAGCTGCTGCTTTGAAGTAGAGGGGTGCACCGCTGCTCCATGTAAGCCAGGTGTGCAGGAGAGAGAGAAAGCAGGAGACCTATGCCCAGAATGAATGCTGACAAACTTTGATTCACAAATGGGGTAACATGACATTGGGTGGAGGGTGCGCCTGTTTCTTGTTTTCAAAGATCTATAATTCGCTAATGTTTTCTAGAGCAAAATGACCGTGGTTAAGAAATTCCTACGCTAAGCCTGTGCTCCTTGCTTGCCTGAGGTCTTAGCCTGGTAGTATACCGTAGAGATTCAGAGCTAGAAACAGTGAGTAGACACTACCTAGTCCCAGTGGGTTTAGAAGCATGTAGGACCCACTGGCTGGATTCAGTCGCAACAGTCTAGAATCCATGCCAGGTGTTTCCATGCTAAGTGGTTGACAGTTAGCATTTTATGTTTTTATTTTTCTTGTTAAATAAGTAACTGAATATAACTAAAACCCAGGAAATGCATACAGGACTGGAGCTGAGAAGATTACCGCCTGCACTAGAGGCTACAGTAGGAAGATACATTCACAGTGGATTAATAAAAAGACAGACCATGGTTCATTTAAATATTACTCTTGGGATCTTAATTTTTGCACTCTGACTTTTTTATTTTAATGATGCAATATTCATGTTGCATTAATGTAGCTTTGTGCATGTACTTTATATTTTTAATATCTGCCTCATGTGTCCAGGTCCGTATTTCAAAGAGGGCACTCTGCTCACACTACTTATGTTATGCAAAGAGCAAGGAACTGTATGAACTCAATGAATCTACTCACATGTTTTCCAGAGAATTCATCTATCTCCTGAAGCAGTTTCTCCTGGCACTCTGGGTTGGTGGCTAATAAGTAGGTGGCGAAGGAGAGGGCATTGGTGGTGGTCTCATACCCACCAATCAGGAAGATGAAGGCTTGGCCTACTATCTCATCCTCAGACAATGTCTTCTGAACCTTTTTAGGCAGGGCCTTGTCAACAGGAGGCTTATGGTCCTGAATGGAAACATCAGCTTGGTTGACTATGTCAAAGTGCTCCACACCGATGTAGTTAGTAGAGCTGCGGGCATCAAGTATCAGCTGGAGGAAGTCTCTGCGCCTCTGTGAAATGCAAGATAAAAACATACGCTAAGAATGAATCGAAGTAATAACTATGCATTTGTGTTCAAAAAATGATTGTGTGTGCCCAACTTCAGACACATTACAGGGACCTTATTTCCAGAGGGTGGGTATTTAGCACCTTCTGGTCGTACTTATAATGGCATGTCCCAGCCGACCCACACCAGCACAGCTGTACTGCCAGTGAGTGTGCATGTGTGGGATAGGGAGGGAAGCGGGGGATGGAGGCATAGTCTCTGCCCATTCCCCACCTACCTACTCTGAGAAGGGAGTAAGCAAGCATGTTGCTCCACTTATTCACATAGGCCCAAACCTAAAGTCCAGATAGCCATGCTACTGTACAGGGGAGTTGGCTTATGCAGCCACTCAAGAGCATACCAAGCCACAGTCTAGGTCTCTGGGCAGATCTACCCACAGTTTTTGTATCAATTTAACTGTACTGGTTGTACAATCCTCTAGGGTGGACTCCGTTTATTGATATAAAAGTGCTTATCTTAATATAACTAACTTTGGTAACAAGCTGCACCACTATAAGCATCTTTATATGACTTAGTTATATCAGTACAAAACATGTATGTATGTCCTGTTTATGCAAAATGCTTGTTGAACCATCCTTCTTTTACTAAAGCTACTTGCATATGTCAGTTTGTGCCAGAAAAATGCCGCAAGAACAAAACTATGCACAAGAGCAAGTTGACTCCAAGCCAGTTTGGACAGCAAATTTGGTAGGACTTTTAAATGTAGCCCAAAAGGTGTGGATTGACTTTTGAGAGCAGGATATAATACTGTTATGCTGAATCTAAGCCATCAGGCTAGGAGATTCATTTTCAATTCCTCAAATACCAACATAATGTATCATAGCACAGAAAGGACCCAGGGGTGACTGCAGTGCCAGGATCCGACATGCTGCAACTTGAAAAGAAAAAGCAGGGATCAAGTGTTTCTTCAAAAGCATTAAATTAGCATTTATTTATCCATTAAAGAATAAACAAAAATATTTTGAATTATTTTCTTGCATCGGATGACACAGATAAAGAAGAAGCCAGAGAAAGGACAGGCAAGTGAGATAAGGCTAAGGAACGAGCAATTAATTATATAGGTCAACAGATTTAATCAGATAATATTTTTACATGACATGGGAACAAGGAGCAGTGAGAGACGAGAGGAGAAATATTTTATGTCCTGTGCTAGAGCTCTGCCGCCAGCAAACTGCAGAGAGAAACTGAAATTCAGAGTGTTTGGGTAAGGGAAGGGGGTAGCACAGAACTTCTCTAAGTTCTCCTATGAATCTCAGTCCATCAAATGAAAGCTTGTAATTACACATGTGACTTTGGTGCCCCTGAAAGCAAGAGTCTGGATTATAGAGGCCAGTGCCAGTTATAGTATACACAAGAGCTGTGTGTACTGGCTGAGCTGATCTTCATTACACTCAGTGTCCTGCATACATGGATTTCCAAGGGTGATGAAGCATGCAAAGCCATATTACTGTATATTGCACTCAGAAATGTGTTCCATCACTTACACCACCATCCTATGCCTAAATTTAGAAATGTGCTCTGCAGTGAAAATGAATCTACTGCTAGCAAAAAGCCTCTCATGTCTCATACATGAAGAAATAAAAGAGCTGTGACTGTATTTTAACTGTTACTGTGTGATATACCTTCTTTCCCAGCTGTCCCAGTGAACCGAAGAATCAATACTTCTGCATACTTTAACTCTTCTCTGTATGGCTAAAGACTGCATTTAACAACCCTAGGAAGACTTCATTCACATGCTCATTCAGCATTTGTTCTGGTAGTCAGTGTGTTGTGCAATTAAAGAGTCCAGTTCTTAGTCCTAGTCTACACTTGAAATTTTTTTCTGTATACCTATTTCAATAAGGTGTGTGATACTGGTAAATGCCCTACTGTGTATGTAGTTATACCTGTATAAAGGTGATTTACACCAGTATAGTTATTTCCTTTCCTGCACAGGAATAGTTAGTTATATGGTATAAAACATCTTTATATCAATATAACTATGTCAGCACTAGAGGGGTTGTATTGCTGTGACTCTACCAGCAAATTTAAAGTGGTACATTTTCTGTAGTGTAGACAAGCCCTTAGTTTCAACCAGAGATAGGCAAATATGGTCAAAGATATTTGTGAATATTCTTACAAAGCAACCCACTGGCTCCTGTTCCCTGGGAATTGTACCCACTTGTCAAGTCTGGACTTCAAATTTAGATTGGAAGTTCTTTGGGGCAGAAATTGTCCCTTATAATATGCTTGCCCACCATTTAGCAATATGAGGCCCTGATCTCATTTGAGGCCCCTAGGCTCTTCCAGAATAGTTGAAGTAATAATAATCATAATAAATAATAGAACAGGGTAAGCAAAGTTTAGTTCACAAGAACATTTGTGGAAAACAAAATGAATTCTAGCACAAGTTAAATATTCACTGGCGTATTGTATTAAAACACTGCCATCACAATTTTGACAATTTTGTATATAATATGGAAAAGGGACACCTCTTCCTGTTCATAAACTGTAGGTCTTCCAATCAGAGAGGAGAAGCAAATGACTTCTAACTTATTTATACCATGTGATTGGCCCCGTAACCAACAGGGACTATTAACAGCCACAGTTAGTGAACAACCCATAAAAAACGTATGTTTATTTGCATACACTATTTGAATAAAGGTGAAGAATGAATAAAACTATGAAAAATCACATCTTGTTCATCGATAATTTACAAAAAGAACAAAGTGGTACATTTTAACAAATCCTCCACAGTACATAGTTCATCCAGCTCTACTTTACGCATCAATACAGAATGCAACATTAACAATCATGAGCCCAGCAAGAGAAAAGAGATTTCCATTTGACAGGTTGGTTATTACCTATCACAGTGAGACATGCTTTTTTTTTTTCTGGGATCACAACAGTTGTAAAATCATCCTTCCCCAAAAAGCACAGCATAGTGACTGGGACAAACATTGGCATAGAAACAAAAAAAGTTGGATTATTTGTCAGTTGCTGAAGGTGAGAAGAGGGAGTCTCCCAGGTACATTCACAGGGAAGAAAACACATTTTTCAGTTTGACAACAGATCTGATATCAGTAGTACCACCACATGAAGAACATTCTCTGGGCATCTAAGTTAGCTGCTGACTTACTCTTCCCAATGGGAAGTTTCTTTGATTTTCCTGGCAAGCAGCAGAAGCCAACAGAAGCTTCTACATTATATTAAATCTTGCTTAGCTAGGTTATTCCTGAGGAAGAGGGCGCTGCAATGCCAGCAGCAAAACAAAGTCGCATCAATGAGATGGACTTCCATTTTTCATTTTTTTCCACACAAGGAAGCATGTATCATTAAACCACTGAAATCTTCAGGTTTAGTTACTGCTTAAAAGACTATAATCTGGATGTGGTTTGCAGGAGGGTAAATGTTCAACTTTGTGTATGACATAGTTATCCCCTTTGAAATATATACTAGGACAAGTCCTGCTTTCAGTCTCTCAGAGAAAGATACTTTATTACATGCTTCCTAACACCATTGATTTGGGCCATATCATCCCTCTCATTAGTCTCCTTAAACATCACCTGGCCATGCAGAAAAATCACTTTGCCTGGAACTAACCAGCTTTGTGCTGCAGACATGTAGCAGAAGAATAGATGTATGCTGTACTGGGGAAGGCACATCCAGCAGTATTTATCATTCTTTCTTCAATCCTCACTTTTAAGCTTCACAGCTGTCAAAAAAACATAGAAATCTGTCCCTTGTGTGTGTGATGCATCATAATTCTTCTCCTCATAAGAATCAAGGGTCTTGGGCAGGGTCTCAAGCTCGCTCAGCCTCGAACTGGGAAACTGCATTTTTACATAAAACTTTTAAGTTAGCCTATAGAGCAACCTTTTAACTACTGAATCCCGGCTTTTGGGATCCAACTGGACTTCTTGGGTTACAGTGTTGGAAGGTGAAAGGAAAGGCTCACAGACAGCACTACCGGAACCATTTCCCGTGGAATCTTCATTCAGAAGGATGCTTTCCACTACAAGGATTTCTACAAAATTTTCTCACACCTGTAGTTCAATTTGGGTTTCAGCTTTCAATGAACTAAACAATACCAAAGCAAATTACACATGAAATTGGCAGCCAGACTGGAAAATGTGATTGGTGAAACTCTCCCAAGCTCCTCTCACCAAACCTCTTGTCAACCCAAGCTCCACACACTCATGATGCCAAAATGAAATGCCACTAACAATAGACTGCACCAGACCTTCACAGTTTGATTATATCTCCTCTTTCCTGCATGCTTTGACTGGCATAACAAAAGATGTTGACAGTAACATCTCTTTAGGATTCAGAGTTAACCCACTGATATAAAATGAGGCAGTTCACACCTCTTTGAGGGATTGTTTCAGGCTCTCTGCAGACTCAGACACACATAACTATATTAGTCTGCCTCCAGTTCACATTTTGAAAGCTAAATTTGCAACCCTGAGGGCCAGCATCTTGGGGCCAGATCTTTGTCTGGAATAGCTTCACTGGCATAAGTAAAGCGCCAGAGAATAAAACTCTTAATTTTTTTTTAATTGGAAGTTTTACTGTGAAGCATAAAATGAAGCCTTCAAGCAAGAATATCTGTCAAATTGAAACAAGATGGTCAAATCCAACTTCTGATTAAAACCACTAAGTTTCACATAAAAAACATGCAAACTCCAGCCCTCTGGAAAAAAATCCAGTCACCCCAATAAGTCAGAGATTCTCTTCTCTCTATATGTTTTAAACCAGAGACTGGAATTAATTGGGATGCTTGAGTTGACAGGTCCTAGATTTGCACATCTGGGGGTTGAGGGCAGGACACTCTCAGTGGAGGCTCCCAACTCTGGAATTTAGTCCCCCTCTCAGTCCAAAAGAACCAGAGTTTGTTGAACTTCAAGGCAATTGCAAAGTTTATCTTTTAACACAGGCCATGCTTAAAGTCATTGTTTGAGGGTGGTTTGAATATTATTAGCTTGGCAGGGAAACTAGTTTGTTTGCATTCACTAACACTGGCTGGCTGGCTGATTGTGGTGTTTTTATTGTAAACAAGTTGAGAGATTGATGATAGGCACATCTTATAAAGGAATAAAGCTCCTACTTTTATGAGGTTTTTAATGCAAAAGGAAAATATCAGCCCAGGTCTATTTGAAAGATCCAAGAACATTTTGACAAACCTGGTCTGAGCATAGTGTTTGTCATGAAACCCCAGAGCAGGGAAGTTCTGTGGTATTTTGCACTTGGTTCAGATAATTTCACACAGCTCAAAATAAAAAGAGTTTAGTCAATTTCCCTGGCTCCAGGAATGTCACACTGATTATGCTCATTGTACTTAGAGAGTGGTCAAACTAACTATGAATGTCCTTGTCTGTGGAGGGAGAATCCAGACTGATTCCCTTTTCTCTACAGAAAACAGATGCATCATCGTGATAACTTGATCGGGATGTTACATTACCCTGAAGTCACAGCCATGAGAAACGCTGGAAGAACCTGGCAATGGAATCAACCAATAACAAAAAAATCAGGCTGCCGAAAAATATGAAGCAATTTCTCTTTGCTAGTTTCCACTTAAGGACAAAAGAGTGGTTCAGAGGGCAGGTGACAGAGAAGAGTGCTTAGGTTTCCCCTCTTCACATTCTGAAGAACTTTGGATGGATGGGGATCTCTCTTTTCCAATGTATGAAGTGGGGGGAGGGGAGAAGAGGGAAAGTGGTGCTACTATACTGCCAAGACTCACTCACCATGCCCAATCCTAGAAAATTCCTCACTGGGCTAACAATCCAGAGATTATTTAGCTGTTCATTTATCGAGCACAGCAGTGAAACAAAATAAAATATAGAAATGTCAGTACAGTATACATGCAAGTGCCACCCTGTATTAGAGTTATTCAGAGCCTACAGAGAAAATCGTGTCATTCTCAAGATCTTCCACACAGTATGGAGATGAAAGTAAATTTGAATCTTAGATTCAATTGCTAATGAATGAAAACCAGCTACAGAGCTATTTCAAGCTGAGACAAGTTTAACATAGGTCCGTATAGTTCCTCCAGGATGAGTTGTTGTGTCTGAACCAGAAAGCTGCTAGTTACAGGCTTGTCTGAGGCAACGCATAGAATAAAGAAACACAACAATTCTAGTTACGGAATTCTGCTCAATACCACACACTTTTATTTCTCGATGAAGCAACTCCACAGTTTTCTAAAATGTAACCTTAGGTTCAAATTTCTTGGCTTTGAGACTTTTTTTTTAAAAAACTGCAATATTCTTTATTTCTCCACGACACCATCACCACTTAAGTTATTGATACATATTTACAACCATAATGCACTTAAAGCAAGGTTATTTTTTCTGGGAGAAATAAAATGTTCATACTTGCTGTTAGGGCAATTCCAAGAATAGCTCATGCTACAGTTTATGATCCATGGCATCAGGTGGATATCCCAAAGGAGCACTTTATAATTCCAGAAAGGGAATCCATATAAAAACAGTTTATGAGGAGTAACAAAATATCACAACAGAACTCTTTGTGAATGAATGAGCTACACCCAGGGCTCATCTACACACCACGGCAAAGCATGCCAGAGGGGTGTGATTTGTAAAGCACTCTAACATGCTGGACTCTAACTGCACCCTGCAAACTCTGCTGGCACACTCTAAACAGTCCTTACTTGGTGTAAACAGTTTACTTGGGGCTTGCCTACACTGTGTCGGCTACATTAACGCAAATAAGATACCTTTTAGAGCCAGTGGTCTACAAATCGCACCCCCCAATGCACTTCGCTGGCAAAACTGAAGTAGTTTACAGTTTGGTTAAAGCCACTGTGCTAATCCCTTCTGCAGTTCCGCAAAGTATTTATTTACAAGAAGGATATTTTTACTTTTTTTGGACACATTAACTGCCAACTAAAGGAAAGGGGCAGAAATAATTTTTAAAGACAAGAGGATATCTTATCTTTTGTAACAGTGTCACTTTGAATATATGTTGATAAGTGCATGGATACTGTGGAATAGATAACACATGGCATGCACCTCTTTTTTGCATCATTAACTACATATGCGCCAATAGAGACGGCTCTAATGCGTATACAAAGCTGTAATTCACTCTTGAGGCTTTTTTGTTATCATAAAACCAAGAGAGTGACAGCAGTTTGAGCAGTTTATGAACAGTAGCAAATCTCCAAAAAGGAATTTCTTTTTGAATACTGAACAGAAGAGGAAGGATGTACTGGATGGCTAGGAGGACTGGTATAGGAATATGGAACCTCCCATCTCCAGGTCATCAGATGAAATTCAGTCTGGTAACCAAAAGTCATCTGCTTTCTGACAGCTGGTTGGTGGTTTATCAGTGCTGGTGGTCCCAGTCCAAAGCATAATGAAATTATGTAAACATGACAATTCCTTTCCCAACACACACAATTAGAACCATTGTTGGCAGTGTCAGAAGAGAGGCCAACAATGTAATGGGGAAAGACTATGCTACTCTCCCACATCAGCCATTATTCTCTCCAAGTCAGGAATGAGGCACATTAGCTGTGAGTGATGTGTCAGGGCAGGGACCATCTCTCTGTTCTGTGTCTGTACAGTGCTCTGATCCCTGACGAAAGCCCCTGGGCACTACCATATTACAAATAATAAATAATAGTAAGAATAATTTTCAGGCAAGTTTGAGCTGTTGTTGTCCATACCACGTCTGTGCATAAAGGGTCTTATCTGGCTTCCGTTGACTTCAATCAGCTTTCAGAAGCCCCTACCCAAATCAACATACAGTATCAAACATATACAGTATTAGTAGATATAAGATCTCTCTCTCTCTCTCTCTCTCACACACACACACACACACACCATTCTGAAGTTTATTTTGACTCCCAAATCATTATCAGACATTCTTCCCCTCCTTTTTTCACACTGTTGTGTGTGTGAGAGAGGGGTAAGGACATTGGTATCCAAAGCCATGGAAGCTTAATCACCGACTGACACGCCAGTTACCGAACACAAGATTGATGATTTGGGTTGCTGTTGCAAGAGCTCAATGCCCCATTTTTTCTCCTTTAGAGATTATTATGGTATTAGCTTAGACTGAATCCCTGATTAATTATCAGTTCTATTTACAGGGTTGGCCTGATGTTCAACACCAATGTACACAAATGTACTTTGAGTACTTACTGCCTTGAGGATTGTGAAGTCCACCCCAACATTGCTTTTATCCTTCATCCTTTCTTAAAATGGCTTAAAAATGCCTTAGTTTCCTTCTACTCTCCTCCACATGCTTAGCACACCCTCCCCAAACCTGTTTGCCAATCCGTCTCTATCGCCTAGTGAAGCCACCTGCATACATGCCTTACTGGGTTACCATGTGATTGTATTACTGGCACCCTTGTCCTTCCTCACCCTTTTTTCTTGGTCTAACACCCTCTTGTGTCACATTGAGGCTGTGCATACTTTGGGGCAGGGAACATGGCATTACTTGGGTATGGGAGATGCCTAGCTCATTTTGGGGTGCTCAAAATTAATAATTGTCAAGTATTACACTATTGTGATTATTTATATTTATTATTAATAAATAGCATAGTTATACCATTTATTATTATAATTATTGATATATGTTATTATTTATTAACAACTGCTATTACTATTTCTTCTTTGAGCAACCATGACTCTTCAGCTAGGGCTCTGTCATACTACTGGGCTATCTAGTCACCAAACAGACCTTAGCTCTAAGTTAGGACTTATTCTACATTTTTAGGTCACATTAAACTAACCTCTAACTAAAACACATTAGTAGCCTCAGGGGAAGGCATATGCGCATAGAGGAGGTTGCTTTTGCCAGGGTTGGGATGTTGGGTAAACTGGTATTGGGAGGGGAAGATACATTGAACATGCACAGGGTAACCAATGACAAATTGTGTTATCATCTGCAGTTTCATGCATGTTCAGTTCAGTTACGGGTTTGATCCAATACATGGCTCCTTAGTAGCAATAAGGATTTTCCCTTTTCCATTAGAGAGTTTCAATCTGACTTACTAGTATTGACACATACATTATATTGCGAACACAGGCATTTTGCACACACTGATAAACACACACAAAAATTATGTGTGTGTGAGAGTGAGACAGACAGACAGACACACACACACAGAGAAAGTAAAATAAGAGGACTTTGTGTATCCTGCTATGCCCTTTCCACAAAACACAGGAATACATGAAGAATGGTAGTCTGACATCTCTATTGTCTAGAATGCTCTCGAAATTCAAGTCTTCAACACAACAGCAGAATACACCAAAACTTGAGTTGAAAGTATTCAGAATACAAACTGCCTGTCTCCTCAACAATACCTGAACATGTCCTACTTCTTGCAGACACCCTGACTGATCAATACTCACGAGTTATAGCCAGCATTGTTTAACATAAAAAGTATTTTTCTGAAAAATCATATCGTATGGTAATTATTGACTTGACAGCCCAGGAGGACTCTATGCATTCCATATACACATTTACACAATGTGCAAATTAAGCATTCTAATGACTAATACTATAATCCATGTGGTGAGCAGATCTGGGTTTCTTTTGCTATTAAACAACTTTTATTTTCCAGAACAAAATGTAACAACAGAATAATAATTAACAAAGTTGAAACATGTCAACTGTGTAAATGCAAATAATATATGTCTAATATATGTAATTCCTCCTAACTAGAGCAGTGGTTCTCAGCGTTTTTATACTGGGATCCTCTCTCTCATCTAGCCGAGATCAAGCCAGGACCCCATCCCCATTCAGCAGTATTTAAAGGGCAGGTGGCCGTGACCCCAACATCTGTTTGTAATCCCCCTGGAGATTGCAACAACCATGGTGAAAATGGAAGAAAACAGTATATGCGGCAAATGTATTAAATGTTTCTCTAAGAAACTGGACCATAACTGCTTAAATTCTAGCTGCTTAAACTCTGATAGGACCCTATACAATCAAGCAGATCTGTCAACCTCATATACCCTTCTGTAACATCTAAAGTTCTCAAAGTTCCTACTGCAATATAAAACTTTTAGATATTGTTTGTTTTGAAAAGAAAAATGGCCTGAGTTTTACTATAGTTAAATCTTTCAGATCCCTACTGTTAATAAATTTGGATCCATAGTAGTGACTGTGCTCATAATCAGATAAATTTTCCCTAATATTTCAACAAATTTCAAAGTTTAATACCGCAAATCAAAGCTTTTAAAAATTCATTTAAAAATAGCATTTTGAACCAACCAACACTTTGTTTAATCCATACTAAAATCATGCATAGGTCAGATCCTGGCCAGTTCTACAGCCCCTTTGCAGCACCCTGGTGGTACAAAACAGCCATGAAGCTGGCATGACTGGCTCACAGAGGATTCCTCCAGCATACAGAATGAACTGAGGATTTAGCCAAGAGAAAAGGAATGGAGTCGCCACTGTGCTCTGGTGAGCCCTCACCTGGCCCCTTTGGGGACCATCAAAACCACCTGTCATATTGTAAAGCAGCCCTAAGATTTCTCTAAATTGTGCTGGGAGCAGAATTGACTCCCTAAGTGACCCTAAGATCAGAGGAGCACAAAGGCAGTACTAAAACCACTGTTGTTTGCCTCCCTGTTCAGGACCTGCACCAAGCACAGCTTGGCCAGACCCAAGGATCAGCACTCTCGGATGCACAGTTTCACCCTAGGGTTTTGTTGTTTTTTTTTGAACAGCTGAGTTATAAACCAACCTCCAACGACCAGTCACCAAAGGGAGACTGTAACTGAAACACTGACAACAGCTTTTGCTATAGAACAGTTTTAATAGGCCATTGTGGTATTCATTAAGCTGTTAATAATAGATTGTGGCACAAAGCAATTTATCAAGATTCCATTGTAATTAAAATCTCTGAATATTTGGGCCATCACAAAACACCGACCTAGCCCTTTGCGCTTCTGAAATTTTACATTCTGATATGAATTCTGACTCTCTCTCCTTGGAGACCAGCAAAGAGTAGGTTGTAATTGATACATTTTTAATTGCAATTACATTATTAAAAGGTGTATATTTCAGTTAAAATAAAAAATGGGATCCTCAGCAACCCTCCTTGTCCCTTTATTATTCAGTGGAAGGGTTTGCTTTTTAATGCTTTTAAACATAGCTGCATTATTATTGCGAAAAGGGTTGTTGAAGAAGAAGTGCTATGAAGAAAGTAGCTACACACAGAAATTTCACAGAATCTGGTGTCACCAGGTTTCATAGTCAGAGTCCACATAGAAGTTGATAATTTTGCCACTGAGTTCAGTGGAGCCAGGATTTCACTCCCAGATTTTGAGACCAGAAGGGACCATTATGATCATCCAATCCAATGGGTCCCAGTTGTTTTATATAAAGCAACTGCATTTTCTCTTTCCTGGGGACTCCCCATTACCTCATCTCCACCTCCCTTCCCCTTCTGAGCCCTCCAGCCCCCTGCTCCCCACTCTCCTCTCCTCAGCTATCCAGATCTCTGCTCCCCATGCTCCTTGCTCAGCATCCCCCAGCCCTCTTACTCTTGCTCCTCCAATCCTGACCCCTCCTGCCAGGGCCAGCTCTAATTTTTTGCCACCCCAAGCAAAAAGAAAGAGCACCGCCCTGCCGTAACCCCCCCCGTGAGTGCCGCACCGCTGAACCCCCCCCGAGCGCCCAAGCACCCCAGCGCCATGCCATGCCACCCATGCCCCTGCCCCCTCCAAGAACCACGCTGCCGAAACAAAAAACAAACAAAAAAACCCCCTCCAGCGTCGCCCAGCCAAATCAAAAAAATGAGTGCCGCCCCACCCCAAGGTGCTGCCCCAAGCACATGCTTGGTTGGCTGGTGCCTGGAGCCGGCCCTGCCTCCTCCAGCCTCAGCTGGCCCCCCTGTCCCTATGACCAGGCCAGGATCACTTCCAGGCTGCTGGCCGTCTGCTCATGCACTCAGGTCACTTCTGCTGCTGCTGCCTGAATCCTGGTCCTCCACAATGCTGTCTGCCCAGGGGAAGCGACAGCGTGAGGATGAGCAGGAGGGAAAAGTGCCTCCAGGCACATGTGATTCACTGATGGATTTAGACTCACTGATCTAGTCTGACCTCCTGCATAACACAGTTAGGGTGAGCAGATGAGAGGGGGAAAATATTGGGACACATGGGAGCAGCGAGAGGGGGAAAAAAAAAGGCCAAGTAAATAAGGCGAGTGCAGCCGGCGGAACGAAATATCGGGACAAATTGCGTCCTGACCAAAGATCAGTTGGAACCCGGGACAAACATCTAAATATCAGGACGTTTGGTCACCCTAAACACAGTCTGTAGAATACCATCCAGTGATTTCTTCACCAAGCCTAATGACTTCTGTTTGATTTTTTACAAAGAGATCCCATCTCAATGGAGAGATTTGAAGTTGTGGAGAATCTACCACATCACTTGGTAAATTATTCCTAATGGGAATTACCCTCATGGTAAAATCAGACCAAATTTTTCTGCGCTCCATTCTCATGCACAGGGAGCCCTCTCCTAGTCTGGTATACTTGCACATCTAGCCCCCAGAATCCTGGTGCTTGCACTCCTTTGGTGCAAGCACCAGGGGAACTATTGAACTGCTAAAGGTGTTAAACATTTCCAGGAGCATGTTAGTAGAGCCACTCAAAAAATGAAGACATATTTTTGCAAAAAATTTCAAAGCTGATTTTGTTTCAAAGTGTTCAAAATGGACAGATTTTTAATCTTTTCTACTTATTTTGCAATTCCCCTTCCCCAAAATTTTTGGAGCATTTTTTTTATTGAAAACACTTATCAAAAGAGTTATCAAAAAATCTTTTTGACTAGGTTTTTGGTAAACATAAAATTTTGATAACCATTTCTATAAGTTGATATTAAATTTATAAAAAAGCAGCTAAATTTTTTGACAATGTCAACTATGGGTGAAAAAAAGGCAATTTTCTGACCATGGAACAAAAAAAAGTTTTTGTTTACAAGATTTCCAGTGGCTCTGGATCTAACATAACCCACATCCTTCTGTACTGATTGAGAGAGTGGAACCAGCACTGACATTGCAAAATGCGCAAAACCTGCAAGTGTAGGTGTATTAGCTATTCTCCAGGGAGCTCCTCCCCGCATCGCTGAAGGCATCTGCTTTCCTCTTTAATACAAAGACAGTCAGAAGCCTTCATGGACAAATTGCTTCAGTCGAGTACAAAAAAACAGCATAAGCAGGTAGAGACAAAATCAGGGAGGCTAAGGCACAAAATGAGTTACATCTAGCAAGGGACATAAAGGCAATAAGAAGAGGTTCTATAAATATATTAGGAGCAAGTGAAAGATGTAGGAAAATATAGGTCTATTATTTAGTGGGAAATGAGAGCTAATAATAGATGATATCAAGGCGGCTGAGGTGTTCAATAGCTAGTTTGCATCAATCTTCTCTAAAAGAGTTGTGACCAGGTACTTAACACGATTAATATTAACAACACGGGGGAAGGAACAGAAGCCAAAATAGGGGAACATCAGATTAAAGAATATTTAGATAAATTAGATGTATTCAAATTGGTAGGGCCTGATGAAATTCATCTTGGAGTACTTAAGGAACTCACTGAAGCAACCTCAGAACCCTTGTTAATTATCTTCAAGAACTCATGGAGAACGGAGGAGATCCCATACGACTGGAGAAGGGCAAACATAGTACCTATCTTTAAAAACAGGAACAAAGAGGACATAGGGAATTATAGTCCAATCACCCTAACTTCAGTGCCTAGAAAGATATTGGAACAAGTAAGCACCTAGAAGATAACAAGGTAACAAGTAATATCCAACATGAATTTGTCAAGAACAAATCACATCAAGCCAATCTAATTTCCTTCTTTGACAGAGTTAGTGGCTTAGTGGTTGGGGGGAAGTAGTATCCATGATATATCTTGATTTTAATAAGGCTTTTGTCACAATCACACATGACATTCTCATAAGCAAACTAGGGAAATGTGGTCTAGATGAAATTGCTATGAGGTAGGTGCACAACTGGTTGAAAGATCACACTAAAAGAGTACTTATCAATGGTTTGCTGTCAAACTGGGAGGACATATCTAGTGGAGTCGAAGAGGGGTCCATCCTAGGTCAATACTATTTCATACTTGCATTAATAACTTGAATAATGGAGAAGAGAGTAAACTTATAACATTTACAAATGACACTAAGCTGGGAAGGGTTGCAAACACTTTGGAGTACAAGATTAGAATTCAAAACGACCTTGACAAATTGGAGAACTGATCTGAAATCAACAAGATGAAATTCAATAAAGACAAGTGCAAAGTATGACACTTAGGAAGGAAAAATCAAATGCACAATTACAAAATAGGGAATAAATGGTTAGGCAGTACTACTGCTGAAAAGGATCTAGGGGGTTATAATGGACCACAAATTGAATATGAGTCATCAATGTGATGTAGTTGTGAAAAGGGCTATTATTATGGTGTGTATTAACAGGAGTGCCATATGTAGGACATGGGAGCTTAATCCACAGCAAAAGAGATTTAGGTTAGATATTATGAAAAGCTTTCTAATTAAAAGGGTAGTTAAGCTCTGGAATAGACTTCCAAGGGAGGTTGTGGAATCCCTGTTATTGGTTAGACAAATACCTGTCCGGGATGATCTGGGTTTACTTGGTCCCGTCTCAGCCTAGTGTGAAGGACTAGATCAGTGGTTCTCAAACTAGGGCCGCTGCTTGTTCCGGGAAAGCCCCTGATGGGCCGGGCCAGTTTGTTTACCTGCCATGTCCACAGGTTCGGCTGATCGCGGCTCCCACTGGCCACAGTTCACGACTCCAGGCCATTGGAGGCTGCAGGAAGGCTAACGTAACATAGGCCAACAATCAGCCCTGAGCTGGTTACAATTTTGGTCGCTACTGACCTAAGGGTGGATCCAAAGTGGTGACCTAATGGGATAAAATGGGATTTTGTCTATATCGTATCTCTGGGATTTCAGAGGCTTGACCGATTTAGCTGTCTTCTCTGAAATCTCCAGCAATTATGGAAATTGATTGAAGTCTTCCAAAAACCATGAGGACTTCACTAAAAGTTAGAAAAGAATGTTGCATATGCTAAAACAAGCACTATTGGCTTGATTCTGAGAGATGCTGAGCATCCGTAACTGCCATTAATATTGAATGTGATCTTTTGTGCCATTGGATGCATCCTATGTAGAGGCATTATATTTTGCTCATGCATGCAGATAAATCTGATGATCTAAAAGGTCTTTATCATCTTCAAGAGAAAAGATGGTCTTGTTGTTCAGGCAGTGGATGGAGATATAGGTTCAATTCCCAGACCTAGCACACACTTCCTGTGTAACTTTAAGCAAGTCACTTAACTTTTCTATGTCCCAGCTCTCCAGCTGAAAAATAGGGAAAATTACATTTCCCTATGCCATAGGCATGCTGCAAGGATAATTCATGAATGATGATGGCATGCTCAGATATTAGGGTATGGAGACCATGTAAGAAGATAGAACTGTTATGATCGTATATAAAAAAACAAGAGTCAGGCAATAATTCATCAATAAATGTGGATTATCCACTATCTCCTTGTAACATTTTTACCTAACGTACACTATCCCCCCATTTAATATAAACAAGCTCATAGGTGTCTAATCCTTCCATATGCTATCTCCTAAGAACAATATTTACTTTTTAACATCTGCACTGCATTTTCCACAGTTCAAACACAGATATGGCTCCTGGAATGTACACAGAATTTAGCAAATTTTTAACTAAGCTTTCTTAGTAACCATATAGTTTTCCCCTGACAAGGATGGGATCAGACTTCTTCAGTAGGATTTCCTCTGCTCAACTAATTTCAAGCAGCTCTGGAAGCAAATAGTTCATTAGGTCATAAAAAAGAAAAGCTCACGGGAATTGATGCAGAACGGTGAGAAGGGAACAGTGTGCACAGTAATTAGATTTTCAGATGATCCCTCTTGCCCAGTGCACATGCGCAACCTCCTCGAGGCCCCAACACACACTTACACCCACATACCTTACTCTTAGTAAACCATTTAGTAAAGCTCTGCATATAGTTCTCTGGGAATCAGAGATTAAAGATGTAATCAGGTCATGATTTCCACAGAAATATATTAAAAGATGCCTTACAGTGCATTATTATACCTTTAAGGCACTAAAAACTGACAAAGAACAATATACTCCTCTGGAAGCTTTTCAACATTTAGTGTCAATTATCCTCAAAATTCAGCTTTCAATGCCACAGGTTTCACCTGGTCTCTTAGTGCTGTTCTGTGGTTGGGGGTGGAAAACTGATGGATCTCCACACTTGGGAATTCCCCCTGCTTGAAGGAATCCTTGGGTGGCATAGACACAGCATAGCCAACAGCTGGGCTGTCCTCTACTCAGCACCTGGTGTAAGGTGTGTGTCGTATCTGGCGAAAGGGTGGGGTGGGGAATTATACCCTGGCAATTCCTGGATGATGAATAGCGCTTTGTGGGATAGAGCTAGCACAGTGCGCAGCCATAGGGCTCCTCTAAACTATAGTAGAGGCCACACCATTACTGGCAGCTGAAAATGGCTTCTCTGTGGTACCTCACCTTGGAGACTGCCGTCCTCCTTTTATACCCAGAACATGTAAAGCATAAGTAGAGGTTGTACAAGCTTCCACTATACTTCGATACATCTCCACCCTGGCCTGCACTTATGGATAATGCATTCAGCATACCTAGTAAGTCCTTGACCCTCAGCCAGACTGAGACTCAACCACCCAACAAGGGTGATGATAAACATAAATTCCAGTGATGATTTTGTCACCTGTTCATTAGGAACTGGATTGAGACTAACAAGACCCATCAGACGGTAATGACATTTGGTCATTATCTACCAAGCATGGATTTGACAACTATGACTTATTAATTTTACATTATACTATGCTGCTAGAAAAGTAGGACACACTTGGAGAAATGGAAAGAGTTATGCATTTTAGAAATTCAATTCTTCAGGCAGGTTTACTTTTGGTTGCAGCTTCTATGAAACTCATATTCAGTTTAAGGAAGTCCTTGTTTCAAAAGCTGTTAATCTTTTAAATTTCTCTGTTGTGAAGATTAACTAGTTAATATTCATAAATCCTTCAGAAACCTAAAATTGTTACATATGAGCTAAGTGTTGTTGTTATTACTAGGGACTAAGTGAAATCCTCGCCTCACTGAAGTCAATGGGAGCTTTGCCTTTGACTTGACTAAGACCTAGATTGTATCTTAAAAGGGGGTCTCAATTTTGAGGACAGTGAAAGGCATATTTTAGACCTCTCCGCCTGATATCCTCTTAAAATAACAGTTCCCCCTGTGACAGTGTACCCCATAAGGCTTTATGGAGTGGGGGTGCTCATAAATGTATGTATGATATAATTGGAATAGGGTTTTGCTACATGTAAAGGTTATGATCTACTGGTTATGTTCATCCTAGTTGTATGCAGGCACCATTTGTGTGTTCAGAATTATGAACATTGGCTGTATAATTGCTTGATTTCAAGTAGCCCTTTTGGTCACTTCCTGGGAAAGGAATGTGCAAATTAAGTGCTCAATCCAGAAGCACTTAACAGACAAAAGAGCTTGGAAGACTCCAATCCACATAAGAAGTCTACCTGAAGACATTCAAGGTAGCATGTGGGTAATGACTGCTGCCTGCAGGTCCTGAGTCATGCATGGACATGTGTCTTGCCCATGTGATTCCAAATCTCCGTTTTGTGACTGGATTATACACAGGGTGAGGAGGTGGTCTCCACCCACAAGAGAAAGTCTGTTTAAACCCCTGGGAGACCCATCCATTTTGTCTTCAGCTGGCTAAAGAAGGAGCCTCTCCACTACCCCAGGTACTTAAAGGGAACTGAAACAAAGAACAGTAACTGCAGGGAGTATGAGTGATTGCTGGACCCAGGCTAGCCTGTAAAAGGGAGCATTCTGGAACTGGTGAGGATCTTATCTGTATTCAGTTTGATTAGACATAGATTTGCGCATTTTATTTTACTTTGCTTGGTGACTTACTTTGTTCTGTCTGTTGCTACTTGGAACCACTTAAATCCTACTTTCTGTATTTAATAAAATCACTTTTTACTTATTAATTAACTCAGAGTATGTATTAATACCTGGGGGAGCAAACAGCTGTGCATATCTCTCTATCAGTGTTATAGAGGGCGAACAATTTATGAGTTCACCCTGCATAAGCTTTATACAGGGTAAAATGGATTTATTTGGGTTTAGACTCCATTGGGAGTTGGGCATCTGGGTGCTAAAGACAAGCACACTTCTGTGAGCTGTTTTCAGGTAAACCTGCAGCTTTGGGGCAGGTAATTCAGACTCTGGGTCTTTCTTGAAGTAGACAAGAGTGTCTGGCTCAGCAAGACAGGGTGCTGAAGTCCTAAGCTGGCAGGGAAAACAGGGATAGAAGTAGTCTTGGCACATCGGTTGGCAGCTCCCAAGGGGGTTTCTATGATCCAACCCGTCACCTCCGCCACCCCCCCATGAATTTCTGTCAGTTCATCTTTTAGACCTTTCCACCAATACCTATCTAGAGTTTTACAATTACACTGCAGAAGTAAGGACTGGGATACATTTCTTAGAAAGCAAATTGTTATGTGGATATGGATAAGCAATATCAAAATACTAAATGAAAAACCATCATGTATTGAGACAGCCCACCTACCAAGCCTCTAGAAATATACATATCTTGTTATAAGGATGAAATTCACCTCTGTGCAAAACGCCAGTGCAAGGCAGTTGTACTGCTAGAATCCCCCTTAAGTTCTCAGAACATGTCATAAGGGTCCATAGGCCTTGTGCTGGTTCTTCTGCAGAAGGATGAAGTTCTTCTGATGTAAATATAAGGAAGCAAGTTTCTTATAATAATTTGCATCCTTGCATGATTTTAATGTATTGTAATTAAAATTCCCAATATGTGACACTAAAATGTTTCTATACACAAGCCAATGAGTACAACCATCCAGGACTGAAATTATTTTACTGACCACAGAAAAATAGTATGTAATTAAAATGACATCTGCAGCACTACCCGATGAGATAAGACAAAGTGACATCCCAGATCTCATATAAACGGTAAGCATATTATTAGATCTAAACCTGGCTGTAAAATTACTATCTACCCAGTGCAATTATCTTCAAGCATTGTTTCATTTATTGATATAGCAATGGTGATAACAGGCTGACTTTGCTCATCACGTTATTTTTTAAGCCTTCCTTTCCCATTTATTCTTCATGCATGTTAGTTGCAGGTGGGAGAAAAACATGCTCCAGCTGAATCACTTTTGGGGGGCACTTAGTTGTTTTACAGTTTGTTCCAAATGATGTTTTTCAGCAAAAATTAAACAAACAACATTTTAAAATGGAGATGAAGAGGATAAAGATGCAAACAATGCAACATCTAAGAATGGGGCGATCTAAAGGTCACCTACTGGACAAATGCATCACCGTGAGTTCTATAACATGGCTCATTGCTATCATCCTTAATACAGAGATGCAAACCAGAGTCTACAGATAAAAACCTGGCCTCACTGAAGTCAATGGCAAAACTCTCATTGACTTCAGTGGGGTCAGGATTTCATGACAAGTCTTAACTTTCCATGCTGTAGTCTTTGCAGGTCATATTTCCATATTGACATGAAGGCCAGCTGCATTCATCTCCATTTTCTATATAAATTAGTATGAGGTTTTTTGGTTCCTGGAATGTTACGAATGTTGCCTGTATCTGGCAAAATTGAGTGGCAATCTAGTCACAAAAGAGTCAACATTTTCAGAAGTGCCTAATGATTTTGGGTGCCTCTGTTTTTGGATGAATACCCTGAGACACTTAAAAGGTATTGAGGCACCAAACTCTACAGTCACTTTTCAAAGTCTTGGCCAAGTTCTTGAACAATAAGAACATCATTACCAACATTTATAAAAGTTACCATGGGACAATTTTTCAAAGTAGGCAAGAGCCTGGGTGGAGGTAGAATTACAGCCAGCAACAGGTTGTGTGTACAAATGAATAAATAAATAACCACTTCCTACTAGACCTTACAGAATTTGCAAATGTACCCTGTACCGCTATCTGTATAAGCTCCCCACTCTGCTCCAGCCCTGCCCTGCTCCCCAGCCTCCATCCCTGCTTCACTAATGGGACTCCGAGCCACTATCACAATACAAATAAATAATAAACACCTTCCACCTTGCTACTAGACATTCCAAAATTTGCAAATATACCCTGTCCTGCTATCCCCACAAGCTCCCCACTCTGCATGAAACTTTGAGCCAGCACGCATCATATCTACAGCTAGATCAGTACGGAGCCAGTCACTCAGGCTGTGGTCTGTGTTGGAAGTGGTGACTCTATAGGCAGATCAGCCACACCACCTGAAAGCAAAAGCACCTATACAACAGCCTAAGCCAGCAGCCATGTGCCTCATCTGCATGAACCAGACATGGACATTGATTGTGGTAGGGCATACTTTGGGGTAGGGAAGAGTGAAAACAAAGGATGCGGGGGGTGGAGGGGAGAGGCATGCAGAGGCAGAGATGGACAGGAGGCTGATAGCTAGAGGGAGAAGATGGAGAAAGAGGAGGAATGGCCAGAGGAGAAAATGAGGAAAAGGAAAATAAGACAAAAGCATAGCAAACATAAGAATACAAGACAGAGCAGGAGCGGTAGAGTCGAAAGGAGCAGAGCACAAAACAAAATAGAAAATATCAATATCTCTGAACACTGATCTGTGTTTTAAATGCATCTCTGATATACCGGTGAGTAGGCTGAAATCCATTATTTTCTCAAAGGTGGCATTGCAGATGTGGGGTTAGGCTCTCTGAGAGAGATGGTTGGGAGGACCTGTTGTTCTTGCATACGCCATAACCCCAAGTGTGATTTGTTTTCCTCCCATTCAATTTATGTCAAACCTGGATACTGGATACGGCACCTCCTATATTTCAGAATTAACAGCTGGCTAGCGTGCATGCTCTGTCAAACTTTACAGCCAAATTAAGTTATATGGGAAAAAGAAGTCTGTTTCCTCCAAAATAGAAATCTGTTTACATTCCTCATTTCTGTCTATAAATCTAGAATTAAGGGGTCAACGTTTTGTGAGCCTAAAATGGAGCCCATGTTAACGAACAGTCCAAAAGGAAGAAAGCCTGAAGGGCTTGTCTATGTTCCAAATGTTTTTCAGATTGAGAACTGAACTGTTCCTTTTTTATAACGCCCAGTGTCTACACATACTCTACAATGCCACAGTATTAGATAATTAGAATAGTTCCATGTCTAGATGAAAAAGAAACAGTCTGAAAAGTGATGGGTGATAGCTGATTTGGTTGAATTAATAAATACCTCTTGGTCTAGAAGCTGGGCTGGAAATCTCCTGAGATCAGGCTCCTTATGAGTAATTTTGTACTTTGTTGTTTTAAACAGGGCAGAAATACTAAGACAGATGCTTTTCTTGCAGTATTTCAGTAGTTCTCTTTTCCCCTGCCCCCTCCGCCATACACACACACACAAAGAGGGGCAGAAGCATGTAAAAGTTAGACAAACAATGTCACCAATATTATTCTGAACATTAAAATCAGGCTGGGTTTGCATTTTAGACCAAGGGGTGCGTGAGTTCTGATTTTATTCAAATATACTTGCCCATCCTTACATTTATTACAGAGATCCTTACCTCATTTACATCTTGCTGGTCTCTCAAGGCAATCATATTCTTAATGGCTTTGATAAAAAATCCATTCACCTCATCACGACGCTTGTTTGGCAAAATCCGGGACAGTGGGATCATTAGGAATGGAAATGCAACTGTAAGAGATTATTAAAGAGAGAACATTGAAGTTAGGTGTGGAACACTTATCTCCTCCATCTCAACTTTATCTGGGTCCCCATTTAATAGGCTGTTTTCATTTTATACCACTTATTTCTCTTATTTCATCCCTCCATTACAGACTGATATGGCATATCCTCCAGCCTATTTTGGCTAGGAATCTCTTGTTAGTCACATGCCCTCTAAAGTTTGCTATGATTTGCAGTTTTGTCCCATAGTATAAAAATTCAATGTGACCTCATAATGCTGGAGCATCATGGTGAAAAAAGGAGATTTTCCCCCTCCCATCCCTCAAATAATTAAATCTGAGATTTTTAATCCTACAAGCTAGCCTGGTAGGGTATGGAGCGAACCCATGAAACTCTAGAACAGTGTTTCCCAAACTTGGGATGCCACTTGTTTAGGGAAAGCCCCTGGCGGGCCAGGCCAGTTTGTTTACCTGCCGTGTCTGCAGGTCCAGCCGATCATGGCTCCCACTAGCCACGGTTCGTTGCTCCAGGCCAATGGGAGCTGCTGGAAGTGGCGTGGGCTGAGTGATGTGCTGGCTGCCGCTTCCAGCAGCTCCCATTGGCCTGGAGCAATGAACCATGGCCAGTGGGAGCCACAATCAGCCGGACCTGCGGATGCGGCAGGTAAACAAACCGGCCCAGCCCACCAGGGCTTTTCCTAAAAAAGCGGCGTCCCAAGTTTGGGAAACACTGCTCTACATAGATGGTAATCTATCTCCCATTTCCTGTTCCCTGTCCATGTATAGGAAACTGGTTGCCTACTTTACTCTTTCTACTACACACCCTTTTACAGAAGAGACCAAGGCAGAGGGAACCTGGAAGCAGGATGTCACTAAAACGTAACCAGGGCCCAAGGATGCACTCAATCAGTGACTAGAAACCTGAAGTATTGCACTTCAGTATAACTAAGCTGGCAGTGAACCATTACCCACTAGGCTATCAAACAACTCCCTGTTTGGCTATCACAACAGTGCACCATGAGCTAACTAACTAATTGTCATAACACTCCTGTGAGATCAGCATGCAAGCCAACAAGCTGTTGTGAATCAAACTGTGTGATGCACTAGTGGCAAGAATAATGCTGAAGACCAGCCTTCTCCATGCACACCCCCCACACGATGCAGAAACTTATTTTCTTTAATGGAGGACTCGGCTTACGAAAGCCTTATTGATACCTGGCCCACTGAAGTCAATGTCAAAACTTGCATCAAGTTCCATGGTGCCAGGATTTCACACAAGGATTTTACAGATACATAATTCCCAAGGGAGACAGCTACATTGGTGACAGTACTGGTGCAATCTGCAGTGCAGACAATGTTCAGATGAGCTCAGGAACTTTGTACCATCACGTTTTCTAACCCTACTCTGAGCAGGTCTAAATAACAGGATGGTAAAAATGAATGAACCCTGTCAACACTACAGCTTCTGCAATTATGTTTCCTAATTACACCTCTACCCCGATATAACGTAACCTGATATAACATGAATTTGGATGTAACACAGTAAAGCAGTGCTCGGGGGGCGCGGGGGGGCGGGGGGGCTGCACACTCTGGCAGATCAAGGCAAGGTCAATATAACGCGGTTTCACCTATAACGCAGTAAGATTTTTTGGCTCCTGAGGACAGCGTTATATGGGGGTAGAGGTGTATCTAAGTACAGACAAGGCCTTAGTTGCAATCAGCCTCAGCTGGACTAGAATTTATGACCTAAGGCTTTATATGCCATTACCAGACCCATAATGCATTCCCTATTTTTTCATCTCAAAATAAATACATTCTTTTAATGGCCTCCTGTATCAGCATTTATCATCTTCATCCTTTACAGACACCAGACAGACAGCTGCTCTTTAAATTATAATTTTAAGGATTTATATTTGGACACACTTATCCCCTCACCTCATCCCCCTTCTGTATGATTTTGTTGGGGGTGGGCTTTTTATTCCTACCAAGTAAACAGAGGGTATTCAAACTGGTCAAGCCAGGGTCAGCTCCAGGCACCAACGAAGGAAGCAGGTGACTGGGGCGGCCAATAGAAAGGGGTGGCATGTCTGTTCATTACTGGGGCGGCACGTCCGGGTCTGAGGCTGCAATTCAGCGGTGGGTCCTTCACTCCCTCTCTTCCTCTTCAGTGGCACTTCGGTGGCTGCTCATTTGCGTATTTCTTTTTTTTATTTTTTTTTCTTCGCTTGGGGCAGCCAAAAAGCTGGAGCCAGCCCTGGCTCAAGCATGGGCCTTATTAAGAATCTGTCAGTAGCCCATGGACCACACTTAATTCACACAACATGGATTACATTGCAGTCACTCAGTTTCACTATGGAAGTGTAGCTCACAGAGACTACAGGTGCCAGAAGACTTCCACTCAGATCAAGGTGAAGCATTCCCTTTTGGGACACACAGCTCATCAGGAAATATGTTCACAATGAAGATGAGGATGGATGCGGGCCACATTGAAGAAATCTACTGGGTGTATTTGATGTGTGGGCTGCACTGTGAATACCTCTCAATCAAAGACTTCAGCGCATCTTCCTGCTCCCACTTCACAAAGGTTTTGTGACTCAGGAATCATTTTTTAAATAAATAAATAAATAAATAAATAAATAAATAACTAGACAGACAAAGATGGGCTATACTTACTTATTAGAATTAGGATGGGCCTAAGCATTGAAAATTCAAAGAATTTTTTGCAGTTCTTAACAAAGGTATCATCAGGATTCTTCTGAGAATCCACGTGGGTACCGAAAGCCACACTAGCGACGACATCCAAAGTGAAGCAGCCGTAACTCCTGCATTGAATTTAAGAACAGGACCTCATTAGCTGCTTGTTTGCATCTCCATAGAATCACAGAAATGTAAGACTGGAATGGACCTCAGTAGGTCATCTAGTCAAGTCCTCTACACTGAGGCAGAACTAAGTACTATCTACCCCATCTCTTGAAGGTGTTTGTCTAACTTGTTCTTAAAAACCTCCTATGACAGAGACTCCACAGCAATTTGATCCAGTGTTTAACTACCCTTAAAGTTAGGAAGTTTTCCTAATGTCTAACCTAAATCTTCCATGAAGCAATGGGCTTAAATTGCAGTTTGTCCTATCCTCAGTAGATAAGGAGAACAATTTATCATCCTTTTCTTTATAACAACTTTTAGGTACTTGAACACTGCTATCATGTTCCCCCCTCAGTCTTCTCTTCTCCACACTAAACAAAATCAATTTTTTTAATCTTTCTTTGCAGGTCGTAGTTTCTAGCCCCTTAATCATTTTTGTTGCTCTCCTCTGGACTTTCTCCAGTTTATACACATCTTTCCCAGAGTGTGGTACACAGAACTAGATACAGAGCTCCTGCTGAGGCCTTACCAGTGCTGGGGAGAGCGGAAGAATTCTTGCTTACAACCGCCTGCTAATACAGCTCACAATGTTCGCTTTTTCTTTTCCAACAGTATTATATTGTTGACTCATATTTAGTTTGTGGTGCACTATGACCCCCAGATCCTTTTCTGCAGGACTCCTTCCTAGGCAGTCATTTCCCATGTTATATTTGTGCAGTTGATTACTCCTTTCTAAGTATTGTACTTTAAATTTGTCCTTATTGAATTTCATCCTATTTATTTCAGACCATCTCCCCAGTTTGTCAAGATTATTTTGAATTATAATCCTGTCCTCCCCAAAGCACTTGCAACCCCCTCCAAATTTGGTATTGTCCACAGACTTTATAAGTCTACTCTCTGTGCCATTATCCAAATTATTTATGAAGATATTGACTAGGATCTGACCCAGGGCAGTTTCCTGCAGGACCCCACTCAATATGACCTTCCAGCTTGACTGTGAACCGTAACTACTCTCAGAGTATGGTTTTCCAACCATTTCTGCACCCAGTTTATAGCAAGTTTGTCTAGACTACATTTCCCTAGTTTGTTTATGAGAAGGTCATGTAAGACAGCATTAAAAGCCTTACTAAAGTAAAGATATATCATATCTACTGATTCCTCCCTACCCACAAGGGGTACCCCTTGTTATCCCCTGTCAAAGAAGGATATTACATTAATTTGACGTGACAAATCCATGCTAACTATTACTTATCACCTTATTATATTCTAGGGGCTTACAACATTTATTGTTTGAATATTTGCACCATTATCTTTCCGGGTACTGAAGTCAAGCCGGCTGATCTCTAATTCCGTGGGTTGGCCATATTCCCCTTTGTATCAATAGGAACTACATTTCCCCCTTTCCAGTCCTTTGGGATCTCTCCTGTCCTCCAGGAGTTCTCAAAGATAATCATTAATGGCTCAGAGATCTCTTCAGACAGTTCCTTAAGTATTCTAGGATTTACTTCATCAAGCCCTGTCAACCTGAAGACATCTAACTTGTCTAAATAAATCCTAACGTGTTCTCTCAATATCTGCTTCATAAATATCACATTATATCTTTTTCCCCTTTGTTTTTTAGATTTGGATCAATTTTCATTAGATTTGAGTTTCACCTACAGCAATTTTTTTCCTTATTCTTCTAACAACAAAGGCTAAATGCTATTAATAATAGCAGCTTCCAGTCTCTTCTAAAGTTCATGTGAGAAATTTTACTATTGTTTATAAAACCCTTTTGGTTAGGAACTGTACTCCTAAATTATAGAAAGAAAAAAAAGTTTCTTTATAAATGGCTATAAATCAAATGCAGTATGTCAGGGGTTCACAAACAACTATCAAATTATTCACAGCCCCCATGTCATCTTATGAAAGACTAGTTTGATTCTAGGTATCAGATTCTCTAGTGTTTTGACCACGAAAAAGCTGCCTCTTTAACTCAAATGCAGATCCCTGTCTGTGAGAATGTTCCTTATAACTCTGCCAATAATTTCTATCCATATATCGTACAGCAGCATTTCTCAAACTGTGGTTGATGGACCACTGATGGTTTGCACATCACCAGGGACTGAAGGGAACCACAAAGGAACACAAAGACATTGCTGAGAAACTAAATTATTTCTTTGCAACAGTCTTCACTGCAGAGGATATTAGGGAGATACCTACCCTGGACCTGCTCTTTCCTGCTAATAAAGATGAGGTACTATCAGAGATTAAGGTGTCAGAGCAGAGGTACTGGAACAAAATGACAATTTAAAAAGCAACAGATAGTATACCTCCAAGGATTCTGACATTCATCTAAAAAATGACAGCACAGAATTAAAAGGGGTTCAGAGGAGAGCGACGAGAATGATTATGGGCATGGGAAAACTATCACATGAAGAGAGATTGCAGAGACTGGGATTGTTTACCTTAGAGAGAAGATGAATAAGAGAGGATATGATACAAGTATATAAAATAACTATATACTTGTAGATTAAATAGTCTAAAAAAAGCAGATTGGGAGCTTCTGTTCTCCCTGTCTCATAACATAAGAACAATGGGACATTCAATTTAATTAAAAGTTGGCAAATTCAAAACTGATAAAAGGAAATATTTTTTCACTTAATTAGACTGTGGAACTCATTGCTACAGGAAGTTAGTGAGGCCAAGAATTTTGCAAGATTCAAAAAGGAATTGGACATTAATATGGATAACAAGAATAACCCAGAGTTGTAATAGTCAATGCCAACAAAAATTTTGAAAGGGATATTTAACCTCATACTTCAGGGTTTATGCCAATCTCTGACTATTTAGAGATGAGGATGAGAACTAAAGTTGAGGCAAATTATCCTACAACTGCCTATCTTGGGGTTCCTTGCCAACTTTTGATGCTGGCACTGTCAGAGACAGGATACTGGACTAGACGGGTCTGATCCAGTATGTCAGTTCCTGTGTTCATATGTTTCTAAGTGAATGTTTCTATTCATAAATGAATGAGGACAAGTTATTTACTTGTTCTCATAATATAAGAACTAGGGGGCACCAAATGAAATTAATGGGCAGCAGGTTTAAAACATGTAAAAGGAAGTTCTTCACACAGTGCACAGTCAACCTGTGGAACTCCTTGCCTGAGGTGGTTGTGAAGGCTAGGACTATAACAGGGTTAAAAGAGAACTAGATAAATTTCATGGAGTTTAGGTCCATTAATGCTATTAGCCAGGAAGGAAAGGAATGGGTCCCTAGCTCTGTTTGTCAGATGGTGGAGATGGATGGCAGGAGAGAGATTAGGTTCACTCCCTCTGGGGCACCTGGTATTGGCCACTGTCAGTAGACAGGATACTGGGCTGAATGGACCTTTGATCTGACACAGTATGGCCATTCTTATGCTCTAGTGGACTACAGGGAGCTGATTGGACACAGATTGATCTCTCTCTCCTTTTTGTTTTCAGCTGTTACACTTCATTAAAAGATAGCTACAAATACCTTAGATCGGGGTCCCCAACGTGGTGCCCGCCGGGCATCTAAGCGTGCCCGCATACTGTTCGGCGGACAAGCATCCGTCGAAATGCCGCCGACAAGCTGCATCATCCAGAGGAGTCGCCACCGAAATGCTGCCGATTTTGGATGATGATGCTTGTTGTTGGCATTTTGGTGGCGATGCCTACTGACGTCGCTTGTCGGCAGAATTTCGGTGGATGCCCGTCTGCCGTCATGGTCTTCTGTGGCTCATCATCTGGCTGCCACCAGACGAAAAAGGTTGGGGACCACTGCCTTAGATACTTTCCTAAAATTACTTTTCCAAATAAGCAACTGCTGCCACAGGGATGTTAGGGTACATTTACACTGCAAAGAAAAACCCACGGCTCTGCATTTCAGAGACCAGGTCAATTGACTTGAGCTTCTGAGGTTCCGTTGTAGGGCTAAAAATAGCAATGTATTCATTCCTGCTTGGGCTGAAGACTGGGCTCCAAGACCATCAGCCCTCACCAGATTTCAGAACCAGGGCTCCAGCCCAAGCAAGAACATCTATGCTGCTATTATTAGCCCCACAGGCTGAGACCTGCGAGCCCAAGCCTGATTGACCCAGGTTCTGAGACTCAGCACCATAGTGTTTTATTTGCAGCACAGACATACCATTAGAGTGATAATGACTGCAAAGGAGAGGTGTCTCATCAGACACACTCAGCTTTAAGCTGTGATCCACCATCCGAAAAAAACTGAGAACTCCTTTTGTAAAGTAAGTGTGTATTTAAGGGAAGCATGACTATTCACGTATTTTGAAAAGGTGGTTCTCATTTGTAGTGTGGTGAACGTACCTTTGGATATCAAAAGCCTTGCCAGAATCTGCATACACCTTCAAGTTACTCAGCAGGACATCACATGCTTGGTTTATTAGTGGAGTCATCTGAAAAGGAACACACATAGCATAATAAAAAACCCTAATGATTTCCTCTATATTAGTTACAAACAGTAGATGGTACAGTGTTCACAAGATCTTCTGGATCAGTGGATGAGTAATTTTTTCAGAGGAAGAAGGAATCTTGGAGGGGGGGCAGACAGCCCTTGTTTCTCAGGGCTAGTCTACACACTAGAAGTACTACAGCTGCGCCAGTGCAGCACGTCTAGTAAAGATGCTCTGTGTTGACAGGAGAGAGCTCTCCCGTGAGCATAATAAAACCACCTCCACGAGAGGCAGTAGCTATGTCATTGGGAGAATCTCTTCCGCCAACATGGCTGTCCACACCAGTGCTAAGATCGGTGTAACTGACGTCACTCTGGCGGTGGCTTATTCACATCCTGGAGCAACATAAGTTATACCGACATAAGTGGCAGTATGTACAAGCTCTCAGTTCTGACCACAAAGAATATGCCAGCTCCACCAACTGGCTGCTGCACAGCCTAAACGCAAGCCAGGAAATCCTGACTGAATGTTCACAGAAGCTGGGTTCCTGTCTAGCTTTGGTTACACTTTAGACTGATATCAAACAAAGACACACCACCTCTTTTCCCCATTATGCCCTAACCCAATACAGATGGTGACTTACAATGACCAGTGTGTACGGTACATTCAAAATGAGACGGTACAGTCTCCAGGACAGGGAACATACCTTATTTATAACTGCAATCCTAAAAAAAGGGATCAGCATGTATAGACCCTTACTTCTGTGTAGAATCCTGTTGAAGGCAGTGAGTTTTGCAGATCTGAAGACTGTTAGCAAAGCATCGTATAAATGCCTTGTGTTATAGTCTACTACAGTGTGCAGAGAACAGTGTTATCACTACATGAGGAAAAGGTTCTTGGGAACAGCAATTGTCACTACATGGATATACACATGGTTAATGCCCATCAAAATACTCTGCTAACAGTCCTTCGCAGGTGATGACACATGATGGTCAAGAGGGATCTAATCATGGCCTGGCTGTGGTTAACAGAGGATCTTTGTTGACTCCTACAAATCAGGGCAAAAGCAGAGCAATGCTCAAAACCCCATTTGGTATTGATCTTTGTACTGCCACACATAAAAAGGGCATTAGTGTAAGAGACCTGGCTGTGGGCAGTCATGTCTATTGGTCAGAGCAGGAGTCAGGCCTAGTGGTCAAAGCAGGCACTGGGAAGTGGCTCCAATCCAAAGGTCAAGGCTGCAGTCAGGAATCAGTAGCCACCACAGGAGTCAGAGCTGGAGTCAAGAACCAGGGTCAGGGTAAGGAAGTCAGAACCAGGAGCAAACAGAGGTAGCAAGGAGTGAGTAGGAGCATGGCTGGGAAACAAGGCAAGAACTGGACTAGGAGCAGTGATGGAGCAGGACAGGGGGAAAAAGTGGCGAGCAGCAGGCACAGGGAGTATTGTGGCTACAGGAGTGAATGCACTGAGCAGCCAGAGAGCTGCCACTGCTGCTTGGCTAAAAGTCATCCAGCTGCCCTTCCTGACTAATCGAGCACTGCAGTCAATCAGGTGGCCTGCTGCAGCCAAGCTGCGCTTGTTGGGGTGCCCTGACCCCTGACAATTAGACACCAATCACAGTTATGTTCCATGGGTGGCTTGACTACTTGGGTTAGTGCACAGCCTGTGATCTGAGCGTATCCCGTGGCAGCATTGTCTGCTATGTCCTTTTCTTCACAGGGTCTGTGAATTGTACTTCTCTATAATCCATGATTTGCTACCTCATTGTATCCCCAGTGACTATTATATGCACCCATTGGAATACAAGCAGCCTAGATTGGCAACCACATACACCCGCAAGCTCCACATCCTCCTTGCCTTCCTATCCAGGTATTCTGCATGGATGTGAATCAGCATAAGAGCAAACGGGCTTGTGCTGCTCCTGTGGCACTCTTAACAAAAAATGACTTATTGCATCCTCCTGCTACATCAACAGAGCAATGTGGACTGCTCATCCAAGTCCATGGTTGCCTGGCACCTCTGCCTTCATGAAACTGGCATAACACTTTGTACACAGGCACAGTGCCATCTGAACACATGGTCCGTATTACAAACAGCCAAGAGATCAGTGGATGAGCAATCAATATGTTTACTGAAGGCAACATTCCGAGTTAGGAATATTGTTAGTCACTTGAGCTTCCATGCCTATACTTAAAGGAAAAGAACATTACTATTTAAGCTCAAAACTGGATTGATTTGGGCCTCATACTAGGAAACTCAGAATGTGAATTCTGATGAAGCCAGATTGGTATTCTGCAAAAGTGCTGAGAGGGTAGGGAAGTTATAGTACAATCGCCTTTCCCCTTTGACTTCCCCAGGAAAGTCCCCTGCAAAGAGGTTCTTCTCAGATGGTTCAATGAAATTACCAGAAATCGGTTAAACAGGTTAAAATGGTGTGAAATGTTGTTTTGTAATCGCTGGGTTAAACCCTTCCAGATAACAGAATCATTTAAGGAGAACAAAACAAAAAAATCAGTATTTTAAACAGGTATGATTATTAAACATATGGTGATCATTATACATTTTCTTTTTATTGCCTTATTTTCTCCCTCATTCTTCATCACCAGACATGCAGCCACCCAGCCAGTTGTTATAGCTTTCCAACAGCTGATGGGGTGGGGGTGGGGGTGGGGGTGAGGGGTGGAAAGGGTTACTCTTGTGGTGGACAAGGCAGCTCACTCTATTGCTCAGAATTTCTATACTCTGCCAACCCTTGAAATCTCTGAATATTGTTGCACTTTATTTCTACCCATACGATTTTTTTGTTGGCAAATCTACCCAGGGAAATGGAAGTTAATAAGGATTTGATTTGTTGTGAATGTGTGCAGGCATTGTTAAAGGGTAGGGATACATTGACAAGATAATTATTTGCATAAGACGACTATGCAGGATATATATTTATCTATTTTTCTTGTTGGGGGGGCATAAATAACAATGATAAATATATAAAAAGACCACAGGCTGACACATGTATTGATTTATGAGCAATTTAAGCCCTTTGTTTAGTTATCAAGAAAAATAAAATACTGGTGGTGTGGGAAAAGAAATGACAGAAAACTTTAAAAAATATAGTACAGTAATAAACAAACTCAGCAGCTATGCCCTGGAGAGCACTACCTTACTATACATTGTCATTTGCCAATCAGAATGCAAGAGCTCCACAACCTATGATTTTCTGTTAAGTAAATAAACTCCAGCTGCTGTACATTCTGATTGGCTGGTAGTAACATATGGAGTAAAACTGAAACAATATGTTCCTTGTAAATATTTGATCTGCCAGTTATCTAATGGCAAGAGTATCTCAGTGTCCAAATTTATTTCTATCTGCCAAAGAAGAGTGCTTGGGGTTGGGTTTTTCTTGTTGCCAGGGGCTTCCTTGCGTAATCTTGCCAATATATGGCTTGGCACAGAACAGTTAGTTTCTGGCACTATGTATACACAGTACACTGTGGTGTTTACTTTGCTCAATAGCATCATAGTCACACTTCTCTGAGTATTTAATTTTATCTGCCTTAATATTAGCCCCCACAATATGCCATAGAAAGACACGTTCGCTGCTACACAGAACTTACACTCAAAAGAGCAAAATGTTCAAGGTAAGATTGTTTTCATATCAGATTATTTTTTTAAACAGTATTTTATTTTCCCCATCCCCCCTTAACCAACCATCTCTCTCCTCTCTTTCCCAACCTGCTCCGCTGGTGCTGCCCGCCCCACTGTTCTCTTCTTCCAAACTGCTCATCCTACAGCACAGATTCAAGCACAAGATGAGAATCTGGTGGGTGGAACAAAACCAATCACCCAGTCAGATGATGCCCATTTTAATGGGAGTGTCTGGAGATCATCTGCTGGTGTCCTCTAGGGGCAGAAGGAAGGGCTCGCACGGTATGTTTCCCCTTTGCAATCATTGGCAGCTCCTGCTGCTTACTCTTGCTCGCTACCACAGAGGTTGGTGGATGGAGGCTGGAGGTTCTTTCCTCAAGACGATAGGCAAACGCAGTGTTAAACAGGGTTAAGGAGTATAAACTCCCATCTTGATGCATGGTGCTGGTCTTCACTCTACAGGACTCACTGAACATCCTTTCCACCCTAAGCAATTATTATTTCCTAACTATATCACGTCATGTTAACAATTTTCCATAACTATCTCAGCCTTCAGCAAAACTGATTAACCAATTGTCTGCTGCTATAGCATGAAAACCTCACCTTTATATATTAAAAATAATAATTAAAATATCAATAAGATTGTGTATGTTCATCAATAATAATCATTCAGATTTTCATACTGTATTGCACAAGAGCAGACAGCACTATCATACGGCACTGTGACAGCATGATATGGGCTGGAGAACAGTAATTCATGGATTATAAAACCAGAAATGACTGTTGCGATTATCAAGTCCAACTTCCTGCATAACAGGTCATAGGACTTCCCTGAATAAATTCCTGTTTGGACTAAAGCATATCTAGAACCTGGGTAAACTTAATTTAGCCCCCTTCTGCTTATGCATTATCATACAGTCTTTAATTATATGATCATATGCTGTTTTTCACAGGAGATTTTAGGTGCAAAACTCCAGCAAGTCTCTACTGAGCATGCGTGAACTGTGGCTTGTAACTCAGCCAAATTTGAGTGGATTTTCCCAGGTACAGAAAAAGCACATCTCTGAAACAAAGGCCTCTCCTTTTTAAATTTCAAGCCCTGGTTCAAAGCATGGAAGCACCACAAAGTCTCAAAAAATGTTGCCAGACTTTTTAACATGGGGGAAAAACACCTATTTTCCCCTCACCTCAATCTTCAAGAATGCAGACATCTGTGCTGAAGTTTTCAAAATAAATGAATAAATAAATTCAAGCTGAAGCAAACACCCAGCATATGAAATTTCATCCTGAATGGTTAAAATTTGGGAAAGTTACAAGCAACTGAAATCAGGGCCTTTAAATGGGAAGTTTGAGGTTCCTTAATAATAAATAGTGCTACCAGCTTGCCTATAAGGTCTATAGCTAGCTGGCACAATGTGCCCAATACATATACACACAAATACTATATCAAAAATACTATATTGAAAGAATGTTACTAAGATTGCAAAGCCAAGCATTCAAAAGTAAGAAATGCCAGAATTAAGGCCTGTGCAATCTTAATCCTACCTCACTGTGCATATGAATTATGACACAGTGTTTAATTAAATTATCATATGCCATTTGTTCTACAGACTTCCTGCCTCATTCAGTGCACAGGATGAGCCATGCACAGTCAATCAGACAGCTGTTAATATTTCTTTTTATACTCATTATTCATGTGCTGATCTAGCAAAGCACAGAAGCAGGTGTTTAACTACTCTGCTGGACTGGGGCCTCAATGTGTGACCCCATGCCTTAATCTCTCTCTTTTCCCACCCCCCCTTATATATTCAATGGAGTGGGAAGCCCAGGACTAAACCCAGTGATTATGCCCTGTTGACACTTTTTTTTGGCCTGACATACAGTTTGTCTAACTTGCTAGGCAGGGTCCCTGCCCTGGTACTGGTGGTCTCACGGAACATGAGAACATTTGGCACCACCTAGGGACTAAGGGCCTAATCCAAAAACCACTGAAGTAAACTGGACACTTTCCATTAACTTTGAAGGGCATTGGATCAGACTCACAGTGAGAAGCCCTGTGTGAGGATGGGGAGAAGACAACTACAAACTCATGACGACTGGTGTTGAAACATTAGCAGCAGGTAGATAAGGCAGAAATTGTACCAGTAATGGAGAACCCACTCCGGGGACTCCATCTCCCAATCCTGGTGGCAAGTAGGCAGGCTATGAAGAGCCCCCGCCAGTCCGGATGACTGAAGAAACAGGAGTTTGTGAGAGGCAAGGGAAAAAAGAAGGAAGAGAAAATGTGGGTGACAGCACACAAGAGTCAAGAAAGATTATTTGTGGGGTGGGAGCTCATGCCAGTGTTCATGACCCCCATACTCAAGCACTAGGGAAGACAAAAAGAAACTGTATCTCTTCATTTGCAGTTAACTGATCAGACCCCAGTGAAGGGTCTAACATTGAGGCATAAGGGACACTGAGGGTCCCACCCCACAAATACTCTTCTTTGACTCATATATGCAGTCACCCAAAATTTCCCTCCCTTCTTTTAACTTATCTTTATCACAATTCTCTGTGTCATTCACTGTTGTTAACTCAGTGAAATAGCTTTTCCTAATGAAGGACCCGTATGTGGGGCAACTGCTCCAGCTCCCCAAACTGCATAACACATATTGGCATATTTCAGGAAGGAGCTCTGAAACATTAGCATTTTGCTGAAAAGCCCAGCAACCACGGCACAGTAATGAGAGGCACTTTCAAAAACATCTTTGACTCATGGAGAGCTCAGGGGAGTTACAGAGCTACACCCAGAATTCTGACCCACAGCTGCCACTGTCAGACTCTTCTTTTTATTTCGATTTGCTAGATCCAAATATCTGAAATGGGCATGAGAGGAGGTTTTAAATCACTGTTTGTACAACATTGTCACAAATTCTGCTTTGCAACCCTCTTTAGGTAGAAAAACAGCATTAACACAAGCTCCATTTCACAGATTGTTCAGAACAGCGCTACCTGCATTGCACACTTGAACTTTTTGTTTGAACGGCTGACAATGGCCGAGAGGATTGCAGGTATGCTGATAGGATATGGCAAGAGCACTGCAGCACAATCAGAATAAATAAAAATCAATAGAATTCTGCTGGTGTGGGCAGTAAAAGAGAAAATAATTATTTATCAAGTCTGACAAGAGGTCCAGAACTGCAGGATCATCAGAAGTGCATTCTTTACTTTCCTCAAGAAATGCGAAACAGGGCACCAAGATCACTACAGCATGAACAAACAGCCTAACATCTTTTCTTGTTTTATTATTTCATACCTGGAGAGAACTTTAAAAGAATCTTGGTGTAGTTATGATCGTTCTAACACATCTTTTATCCAAGGACCTCAAAGCATGTGACTGACATCACTAATGAAGTCTTACAACAACCTCGTGAAGCAGGTATTATCATCCCCATTTTACAGAAGAAGAGACTGAGGCACAGAGCGCTCAAGTGCCTCTCTCAAGGTCATGCAGGAAGTCACTGGCAGAGCCAGGAAGAGAACCCAGATCTCCTGACTCCCAGTCTCATGCTGTCTCTCCTAGTGTGATTATTTATTACTTCTATTGTAGTAGCGCCCAGAGGTCTCAATTGTGAGCCAGGTTGGCTATCCGCTGGACAATCATAAACGAAGATATGTGCCTCAACCCAAAGCATTTATAATCTAAGGCCTATCCTGCAATCTGATTTGCTAGTGACTCCAAAGGGGCTCCACATGAGTGCAGAGGTCCACACAACAGATCTGATCGCAGGATTGAGGCCTGAGAATCAATGTTCTTATACTGCACTTGTCATTACGATACCTCAGTGCTTCACACTAACAAGCATTAAAACCTCCTCCAACCAGAGTGAGCTGTTTTACTAGTTTTACTAGCCTTTTTGTGTTCATTAGAAAAAGAAAAGGGAGAAAAGAGCATATGGAACTCCATAAAAACAATGTTTGAACAGCATTCAACTTTTAATGCAAACAAGTTAGGAGATTCAGGGTGAATGAGTTGTGGAAGCTGCATAGAAAATTTTGAAACACATTAGAAAAACAATTATCCTAATACAGGCAGCACCGGCATGGTCACCTAACAATTAACAATGCTCAGCTTTGTAGAAATTTTCCATATTTGGTGTCTGCCTCTGCTTGACTTTTTTCAGAATACCAGGTGAAAATCCTCAGTGAATTTCTCAATCCTTAGTGAATTTCTCAATTACACCACTCTCCTGGATTTGTGGAAAAACAAGGTGAGATGAGGGCTTTGTAGGTCTATCAACCCAGGTCTCCCATCCAGACAGAAAAACTGCCCCTAATGTAAAGTACTAGCTTTCTGCATGCGATGTTGCCCCCTAGTGACTAGCCCACAGAGTGAGTAAGGAGCCTACTGTTACTACCAGCTCTGAAGATGTAGCTCAAGTAGTAGAGGCCAGTGTTTTTAAAATTGAAGGACTAGGGTTCCTAGACCCAGTTCTCCAGGTGTGTGTGTAATTTATCTGGCAGCTATGTTGGTTGTCTTCAGCACACAGGTTTATTAAAATATTGACCTATTGCAGGCCTCAATCTCCCTGTTCTCCTACAGCATTCAGGTGGACAATGGTTTGCTCAGAACAGAGCTGTAACCTACATTGATCATGTGCAACTCCCAGCACTCGCTGAGGATTTTTGCAGCCTCTGCAAATGCTGTGGAAAAACCTGTTAGCGCCCCAGGGAATTGGGGCATAATAAAACACCAGGGGATATGGTGATGCAAGTGCTCCAGAAAAAACTGAAAGGGGGGCATTTTCTTATTGCCAGGTAGGCCTGTGCTAAGGCCCCAGTGATCTGAGAGCAGAGGTGGGCAGGTTCCTGGAAAGAAGAACTATTCGTCAAGCAGCTGGCCATTTCCTGCCAATCCCACTCTTGGGACAGGACTGCAGATGACAATCCCTGCAGGTGAAGCATCGTAAAATGACAACGATATGGTGCAAACGCCATTACAATGTGATGCCACTCTGAAGTGTTAGAGGCTAACGACCTCCAACCTATGATGTCTGGATTGAGCATGGCGGAAATGAAAAATGATGCAGGAGGAAAAAAACATACAAGCAATTCACCCAGACCCTTAGATGCCAAATTTTACACCAAAAGTAGCCAATTTGTAATTCCTTGAAAAACAGGTTTTATAATGGAAACACTAATAGGATTAATTATATAGAAAAGTTCTGAGCACGAGGCCTTGCTGTAATATGGCCAATACTAAAAACTAGTATTTCTGTCATTGCAGTACTTCAGAGGCTCTGTAGGAAGTACTAAAGGTGGGAGGCTTAAGAAAAGGGGAGATGGATACCAATGAATGAGAATTGATTTCCTTTGAGAAATTCTAGTATGACTTCTAAATTAAGCAGCGAAGAGATGCATGTGAGAGCGAGGAGTTAAATCATGTTAAACTGAAATCCCAGGACAAAATACCACTTTTGATTTAAAATGATATACAAGAGTGAGGAGCATATATATTCAAAAGAGGTTATTTGATTTCACACAGAATCATCTAAAATAACCAAGAACACCCTTACCAGGAAAGCATTGTACCCAGATGTATCATTTTTTGCTGGAAAAAAACAAGCATAGTGGCAGGCAGAACCAGAATAGGTATAGAACGATGCTGCTGAAGCAAATGAGTGAACAGATTTAGGTTACTTGTGGGGATCCCCTAAACTGGAGATCGCATTTCTCAACAAAGGGGAGTGGGACATTCCAGACACACACAACATGGAGGAACAGAGGTAGGACTGTTTGAAGGAAGCTCTTCTCTGATTGTTTAGACTTGAACACTCCCCTCGTCACCTTGTACAACCATAGTAGGAAAAGTCTCGTTTTTCTAATAACTAACAGCATGTTAACAGTCTCAGCATACATAGTTTGGAACAGAGAGCAAAAGGTGGAAGAAGGCTGAAACATAAATGTTACGGTATGCACATATGAGCTTGCTACTAGACATTAAGTCAGCCCAGGGCTTAATCCTCTACCTTTAATCTCCTTTGGTGCTGTTCCTTTACTACCAAGCAGAATGAGATGTAAGTGTGGATTCTTCTCCTCCCACATTAAAAAATTAACTCTGCAAACACTTATATGCATCATCATCACAAAGCACAATGTCCAAAGAATCTTTTTTCCTCCTAACATAGACCTGACTGGTGCCAGCAGGGGTTGCTCTGTACAAACCAGGTGGTGATTGGTTTTATCTTTTGTTAGTTTAAACAGCAAAAAGCTGAAGCCATGTACTGCTCTGTGCTGAAGACATTCAGTAAGAGAGATTAATTTTAGCTAAGGAAATGCAAAAAACTCTCCTCTTCAGCCACACCATTACTGAATAATCATTTGAGTATTTAAAGATCCCATCTATGAAATTTGCTATCAAGCCAGTCGCAGAGTCAGTGTCTAGATGCATAACCAATGATATTGTCAGTTCTGATTAATCAGCGGTCCTTGCCAGGCTTATGGCCAATTAGAATTTACCATAATAAAGAGGTGACAGCTGGTGTTGCTAAGCAACTGCTGTCGATAGAGCTAAAGAAGCCAGATGCATGTAGATGTTACTGTGGATTTCGACAGCAACATGTCAAAATAATACAAGCTTCTGCCCAGTGGAAAATTTTACAACCAAGAACTGGGCACCAGAGTGAGGAATGTGTTTCCTTTTCAGCATAAATGCAAAAAAGGAAGATTTGTTTTGAAGCAGAGTTTAACCAGTCAATCATTACTCTGGATTTAATTAAGAAGTATAGTGTCAATAGAATACAACTCTGTCATAAGATAATGGTCTCCTACTGTAAATAAATGCTGATAAATTTACAGAAAATTAGCAGAAAAATATTTATTTTCAATCAGTGGTATTTATTTTGCAACTACATTCTATTCCAGTGACCTATTTCTATTATATTCCAGAATTAAAGAATAAAGGGGAGAGAGGGATGAAAAGAGACTGACAGAGGTTCGTGCATTACAGTGAGAGCTGCTAATTCTGCAAATACTGAAAAGCTGTGTTCTGATTGGTAGTTAGCATTAAACTTTTCTGTACTTTAGTCCATCAGAGCAGCTTATTTTTAAAAGTTTATTTATTTATTACATCTTCTACACTTTTATGAGCATACTGATTTCTTATTGGAGAAACTTATAAGGCCAGATGCTCAGCTGATACAGAACAGCACAGCTGTACTGAAGTCAATAGAGCTATGTTGATTTACACTAGCTGAGGCTCTGGCCCACATTGTGTTGATACACACAAATAAATAAAATTAACGGAAATATCCTATCTCCTAGAACTGGAAGGGGCCTTGAAAGGTAATTGAGTCCAGCCCCCTGCCTTCACTAGCAGGACCAAGTACTCATTGCACCCCAGATCCCTAAGTGACCCCCTCAAGGATTGAACTCACAACCCTGGGGTTTAGCAGGCTAATGCACAAACCACTGAGCTATCCCTCCCCTCACAAAACAATGGAGCTTGAACAGTTTGACAATGGCATGTTGATAGTTCTTTAAATATCCTTGAAGTGCAGCATACAAGGAAAGTGCTTGCAGAAGACAAAACATCAGCTTCTTTGGATTAAAGCAATGGCACTTACTGCATCTTACCTCTTTCATTTTTGCAGCGCTGAAGGCAGGGGTCAGTATGCTCCGGACTTCTTTCCACCTCTGATCCCGCAGACAAAGAATGCTGTCAATTACTGGCTTGGTAACCAAGCCTGGTGTCTGAATCAAAATGAATGCAAATGGGGGTTAAAACACGTGGCACTAGAGAACTATTTCGGCATCCCAAAAAATTACAAGGGACAGATTCTGATACGTATTGAATAGTATCTTACTCTACAAATCATTCCACTGAAGTCCATATCAAAACAAGGGAGGAGTATTAAAATGCAGTCCTAACATATTACACTGAAATACAGGACAAGGCCCAGTCCCAGCCTGTACTCAACACAAAACTCTACTTGTTGGGTGTCTCTCACTGATAGTTCTGTCTGAGTAAGAAACTGAAGATAAAATATCAGCGGGGTAGCCGTGTTAGTCCGGATCTGTAAAAGCAACAAAGAGTTCTGTGGCACCTTATAGACTAACAAACGGTTTAGAGCATGAGATTTAGGAGATGAATACCCACTTCGTCGGATGCTGAAGATTGTGACCAATACTGGTCAAATGTAATATAAGTTTTAAATGTCCTTTTCCCTTTGTTAGGTTCCACAGTGTCCAGCCCCACTCCAGTTATGGGCTTTTGCATCATGAAGACATCCAGCATCCACTAAGCTTGTAATACCAACACCCACTATGGAATCCCTCTAAAGAAAGTAGTGCCAGCCAAAGTGTTGTTTAGGTAATGGAGGGGGTGTTTGGAAGGAGGCTTGATACACTTAACATATTTTACAAAACTATGCAATGGACTTTTATCTTGCAAAATGTCTAAAGTTCTACTATAAAAATATTTGGTAACACTACACAGCATAGTAAACTAATGGCACTAATCTGACACCGCACAGACAGCTCTGAGCAACAGTGGGTTGATTGCCAGAAAAAGAGTGCATAGTGGGACACTACATCAAAAGGAGAGGCTGCAATCCATGTAGGAACGAAGGTCATAAGACAAAATAGAATGGACACACGAACCAATATTTTCATGGGGCAATAAGGGGCATTCAGTACATAGTAAATGCTGAGGAAGATTTGACAATTCCCTTCAAATCATCTTTAAAGTAATTCTTTACTTTTATAGTTTTTATCCTCCATATGAGGCCAATTTAAAGCAGAACCTTCTTCAAAGTTCATAAAGGTCCTTGAAGTTCCACGAGCCTTGAAAATAAAATTTCTTTCCTCAAGGATTTATCAAATCACTGATTTCTCACCCCCTGCCCCACCTTGTGCTTCCGATCCGCATGAACCAACATGGCCCTGCTCTTTCATTTGCTTCCTCATTTGTGCACCAGGCTTGTCTCATTCCTACTCAACAGCAGAAAGCTCTGGGAGCCCCTTGCATTCCCTTATGCACAGGTAGTGGGACAGAGAAAGAGGACTGAATGAATGCTGCCAGCTGTGCTTAGTACCCCGTAAGAAGGCAGGTCTAAGGACTAGGTGAGGTGGGGATTTGGCCCAGCCCAAGAAGTTGGAAAGTTGTACAAGGGAGGGACCCTTGCTGAATCTTTTCTTAAACTGTAGTAAGGACTGTTGGCAAGTATACTCCCTATACAAAGTGCCTCTGAAAGCATTATGCTCGCTCCAAGGTCTCTACACCATAGGGCCTCCAGCCACTATCAAATGCCCAGTGCAACTGAGTACGCAAGGAGAATGCAACCGAGACAAAGAGCCTGGGGAAGTGAAGAGACAGGGCTGGGACAGAAGGAGTCAAGCATGGGGGAAATGGGTAGAAGGGCCTGGGCCCACTAAAGAACACTCCCCTACAGAGCCTGTAATGGAACCCAAGATTCCAGCGTCTCAGCCTTTCTCTGCTGTCAGCAAATATCTGTGAAACCCACTGGCAATGCACGTATCTTATATCTTACCCCTACTGCTGATCAACACTGAGGACAACCTATGATTGCTCTCAGTTACTCCATTAGCTCAAGTGGCAGAGGTCTGCTCAGTGGATCTAAAAATTCAAATCCTGCTGATGACCCACGTGGGTGTCGACACGATGCCACATGATGAAATGTCTGGGGTTTTTTCAGTTTGATTTTTAAAAAAAAAAAAACCCTAGGAAATCTCATACTCACAACCATCCACCCACATCCCCCCTACATTAGAAGAACATTATTAAGGTTGCAAAGTCAAGCACTCAGAAGTTAGGAATTGCCAACATTCAGCTTGGCTTGCAACCTTAATTCAGCCCCCTTGTGTATATGCATTATGATAAAGTCTTAATAACATGAACACATGCTATTTTTTCCACAAGACCTCTGCCTCATTCATTACACAGCATGGACCCGCTCTGGGGATGAAACAAGGCTCCGTAGCGAAGTAAAGTTGGCTGTAGAATGCCTGGTGTGTTTGTTGCAGACATTGAATGATGTGTAGTGAATGAGGCAGGGGACTGCAGGAAGAGAAAGGCTGATCTCATGGTTAAGGCAGTTGACCGCTTCTGTGGAGAACTGGATTCTATCCCCTACCAGTACCACAGAGTTACTTTGTAATGTTAGGTGAGTCCCTTAAATCGAACTTTTCACGACTTGTCACTAATTGTGTATTTCTCACTTCCTGGGTGACTGACTTGAAACCCTTGTGCCTGATTTGCAGAAGTACTGAGCACTCAGAGAGGCAACTGAAGTCAATGGGAACTGTGCTCTGAACATACAGAGCACTATATAATGCTAACTACTCTGAAAAAGTCAGGTCCCAGTTGTCTCAAATTGAGTATCTAAAATTAGTGGACATTTTTCAGCTTAATCTCTCTGTGCCTCAGCTCCCCATCTGTAAAATGGCATAATACCACCCCCTCATCTCACAGGGTTTTGTGAAGAAAAATGAATTAATATTTGCAAAGCACTCAGATACAATCGTGACGAGCACCATAGAAAACCCATGAGAAAAGTAATAAATCTGTCTTCAGAGTATGGTTTGCACGGTGTGCAGTAAAGAAGGCCTGGGCCAATATTGAACGATGAGGATAAGACAAAATATTGAATTGCTGCTTACTGAGTGAGCTCCATCCATTCTGTGCACTGAATGAGGTAGGGGTCTTGTGAGAAAAATAGCATATGATCATCAGGACCGGCGCTAGGGTTTTGAGCACCCTAGGCAGACGGCAATTTCGCCGCTCCGTGCGCTGGTCCCGCGGCTCCAGTGGAGCTGCCGCAGTGGTGCCTGTGGAGGGTCCGGTGTGCCTGCGGGTGGTCCACCGGAGCCGCGCGAGCAGCCGACCGTCCGCAGGCACGACTGCGGCAGCTCCATCCGAGCCGCGGACCAGCAGACTGCCCGCAGGCACCACTGCGGCAGCTCCACGGGAGCTGCCTGCTGCCCCCTCTGGCGGCACCCTGACCCAGGGGACACCCTGGGCTGCCGGCTGCCGCAGCGGCGCCCTGACCCAGGGTCAGAGCGCCTTCGCAGCAGCCGGCAGCCCGGGGTTTCCCTGGGCCAGGGGACCCCTTGGGCTGCCGGCTGCCGCTGTGGCACCCTGACCCAGGGGGCTCCTGGGCTGTCGGCTGCTGCAGCGGCGCCCTGACCCAGGGGACAGCCTGGGTGCCGGCTCCCGCCGGCAGCTCAGACTCCCTCTCTGTCCTAGCAGCAGAGTTGCTCAACCATTTAAAAAAAAATTAGGGGGCGCTTTTTGGTGCCCCCAAATCTCGGCGCCCTAGGCAACCGCCTAGTCCACCTAAATGGTTGCACCGGCCCTGACGATCATGTAATTAAAGACTGTATCACAATGCACAAGGGGGCTGAATTTAGGTTGCGCAGGCAAGCTTAACTCTGACATTTCCAACTTTTGAGCATTTGACTTTGCAACCATAATAATGTTCCTTTAATATAGTTTTTTGTGTGTATATATAATCACACTTACACTGAGGTGCTTTGAATAAGGAAGGTCAAATTTTGGGCTTAAATTATTTGACATTGTCTTTAAATTGGATACTATAGCATGCTCTGTTTAGCGAAGCAGCAGCAGAACTGATACCCTAGAGAGTACTTCATTTGTCAAGTTTTCCTTATCATTCCTGCAAACACTTTTCTTGCTAATTGCATAACCTGTGTTACAGCTTCACATAGCAGGAATGAAAATGAGTTTGGGATGACAATGAGCCTGAAGCATCTTGGTGAAGGATGAAGTGTCTTCTCTCTCAAAATGGAAATAGTAGATAGAAGCTGCAACTGAGAATTTTTGATCATATGAAAATCACTACAAATTATTAGACAAAGCTGCTGTAACATTCTCTGGTTTCTGCTTTCAAGTCAAATGCAATCAGACTAATATTGTATCTGTTACAACCTAAAGATTCAACAACTGTTCTCTACTTCCTCTTCCTGAGTAGTCAGCCACTTCTGACTGTGATACAGTAATACTCTAGAGCGGAAGGAAGACTGTAACTGAAATTGAGAAATGGGTTTTGTGTGGGACGGGACAAAGGGGAAGCTATGGTAATCTGCTGTGGCAGCATATACACAAAATATCACTATCTTCAATCACGTTGTAACATTGGGCATGGCCAGAGAGAACGTGAGTGATCTTTGCTTCCAAATAAAGAGGTCTCTGCCTTAGTCCCAGGGCTTAAACAATGTGTTTTGGCATATGGGCATGCAATATCTTCTGGAATTTGTGCAGAAACTCCCTACCTAATAGTCTGCAACTCATGCTGTCCTTAAAGACAAAACCGCCTGCTCCTTCATCTTTGTGTCAATGTACATCAAGTCTTTTGCTCCTGTTTTCAATTAATTATTAGTGGGTCAGACTGTACTCTTACCGGGCAGTAACATCAACACAGAACAGGGGGAGGAAAATTCTAGGAGGGTGTCCTCACAGAGCATCCTCTATGTTCCTCATTCAGGGAAGAGTTGGGGGCAGGAGGGGCATTAGAGAGAGCAAGAAGAGGACTGGATTTTTACATTCAGCAGAAAAAAGAAAGAGTCTGTCCCACACCCTCTCACACCTGCAGGGTTCTTGTGGAACTGGAAAGGACTTGGGGCCACATACACACAAACAATCTCTGGTGTGAACCTCAGAGGGATCTCTGCTGGGTTACAGGAGATGCTACATGTCCCCCCAAACCCTACCCCCACTCCCTCTTTGACCATCCTACTGCCAATCCTTTCCCCACATGCACATCCCCAGGCCTGTGGTGAACCCTATGTGGAGCTGAGGAAATGTGTGCGCGAAGGAAGGGGGATGCTGCTACTGTGGAGGTAGCTTACCTTTCCCTCCATACCAGAAGGGAGAGTTCTGTACACAGTTCAAAAAGGCATGATATTAGTTGTGTAGGGGCCATAATATTCTAGGGTGGTTATAGACATGTAAAAAAATATGACTCCAATGAGATTACAATCTAGACAGACAACATACAAGCATAGCAAAGAGAATGGGAGGCCACAGAGTCTGGCACACATCTTGTAGTGCCACAGTATTTATTTGGTGGTCTTATTTTTTAAAACAGGGTTCTGTTCCCCTCACTGTGATGGCAGGTGTATGACTAGGTTTTGTAGCATTATTTGAAGAAGTGCATCTCAAGGAGGGATTAAAGGAGGATAGGCTGAAGGCACATATGCTGACAGAGGGTAGTTCTCTACACTCCTCTCTGAAGCATGAACTATGCTAAAAGGCCTGGTAGAAGTTACAGGTTAAGCCATGCTTGTCCCAATTAGAACCAAAGGGCAGCTCCATTAGCTCAGCCAACAGGGGGAACCAATATGTGCATAAACCAATTTGACAATATTTCACCCAGTAGAGGGCAGTGGTACAACATCCACAAATTGGTGCACCACTTCCACGTTTAGAAACAAGCTGACAGATCACCATACATGTATTGTTCTTCCTCTTTGACTCTCGACTAAATGGGATATCAATGTAGTATTACAAGTGATATTTAAACGTATTATTTAGAAACCTGTACCCTTAACTGTTAATAAAGCATATTATCCCCCTACTTCCCCAGCATCTTGTGATAAGTGAAGTGACATTCACAATTCTCCCCAGCTTGAGTGCCTTATGTTCACAGAGAGTTTATGTCCTGGCTTCTGACTGAGCAGAGTACCACCTCAATGTTACAAACTGTTTTCAAAATATGCGGTCTTTTAGATACACTCTACAGTACAGTACTTCTGCCTTCACACCAAAATCACTAACAGGCTCTCACTTAGGCAACAGGACGCTGTCGGTACATCTCTGCAAACTCTCTGTACCATTCCTTTCATGGCAAATCAGGATTTTTGAGATTCGAAACAAGACTTGGGATCCAAGCTCCTTATTTGAGAATCACAGCCATGGTATTAGTGCAAAGTCCTAACCCCCATTAGCCTTTCTAATCTTTCAACTCTGCTCCTATATTCTGCTGTGGTAGGGAGAAGGATCTTGTCCACAGAACAACCCAATTACAAGCTTCCTCATTTCCAGTTATTTCTTTCATGTTCACTCCCAAAATAAACCTCTCTCTCGCCTATTTGCTTTCCAAAAGCAACAACAACTCATCAGCTGCCCAAGTTTTGCCAGGCCATTCAAGCAAGGTATTTCCGTCCCCTTGCTTGATATAGGAATGACTATGCCAATCCCTATTGCTTATTAAAACACAACATGGGTTGCTGATTTCTTCAAACACACACACAAAAAAAATCTTTAGAATTGCTGATGAGCCTGAGTGGAAGCAACCAGGAATACTTTTTCCTAAGCATGTTGGTTTAAATGAAGTTGGAGAATTTCTCTGACAAAAGATTTTCAAGTGACAGAACAGTCAAGTGACAAAAGAACAGTCAAGTGACAAAAGAATTTCTCTGAATTAGAGGTTTTCTTATGGCTGTAGTTCAAATAGTTTCCACCCAGGTGTCAACTCCAACAAGCTTTTGTCACTTGACTGTTTCACACGTTGTTACTAAAGGTTTCTAGCTTACATTAAAACCACCAACATTCACAAATACAAGCCAGTTGTTCAATTAATGGCCATCTGTTCTATTAGCTTTCAGGTTTTCATCCCAGCCATAGAGGGTATGTCTACACTGCAATTAAACACCCACAGCCATGTCAGCTGACTTGGGCTCACAGGACTCAGCCTACGAGGCTGTAATACTGTGGTGTAGATGTTTGGGCTCAGGCTGGAGCCCAAGCTCTGGGACCCAATGAGGGGGAAGGTCCCAGAGCCTGGGCTCCAGGCCAAGCCCGAATGTCTACACCACAATTTTACAGCCCTGCAACCGAAGTCCAAGTCAGCTGACATGGGCCAGCCACAGGTGTTTAATTGCTCTATAGATATACCATAAGTGACCTGGAAAAATGTTACCAAGTAAGATTTGTTATGGTGATTACAGCAATTGTATTCCAGTCTACGGTATAGATTATACTACACAAAGAGGCAGTTATCAGCTTATTCCCTTCTTGTCAAGTCAGGATTTTAAACTACCCACTAATAGCTACTCGTCATCATTATTCACTGGCAAAATGGAACAGCCAACACCAGCTTACAAGTAAACACTAGATTATTTATTTAGTTGCTTTTTGTGTGTGGTGTTTTTTTTTTCTTTTGCTATGGCAAGCTGCCTGGAAACATCTGTTCTTGTCATCACAAACATTTTCTTAAGTCATGGTTTTGTCAACAGAAACCAAATCAAGACACAACTATGATATAAATATAACCATTCTTAAACACTAAAATAAACATATAGGGCCTCCTGTGGCTCTGACTTGGAATGGTGTACATCAACAATGTCTGCACATAGTTAGACTGCGGTAAGTGAGATCAGGATCAAGCCTATACCTTTTATAAACACACTGTTTAGAATCCACTTCCCCTTTTACACACAAAGGGAATAAAACAATCAGGCAACAGAGAATTATTTGCTGATAATTTGGTTTAAAAAACAACACTTTAGCACTGTCAGTTTGTGCTACAGAAGCTGGATTCCATCACACTCTATTTCTGCCAGCATTTAAAACTGGTTTTCAGCTGACACAGTTGTACTGCCTACTGTTGGTTAAGGTCATAATGTTGTTAAAAGCTTATCTATTTATGCATGCTTTTCCTATGGAATTGTTTAGGAGAGGCAGATTCCCTTTGTGTACCGGGGAGAGGAGGAGAGGAAAATAGTTCTGGATCTTTTTTGACAATTTAGATTTATTCATGTGCTTTAAATTGTTTGTAAGTACATGTGGAAATGGTAATCTGTACATAATATAAATTTGATGCATAAAACAAAACTGTTTTTAACATTTCATAACATGGCAAGCAATGTAGAGCAGAAGGGATATAATCTGCTTGTTCAAGAAAAGTTTAACAAATGTTTGCTACACATCAGACAGATTGTGCTTATTTCCTGTTATTCAGAACCCTGGATTTAACTAGTTTAAAGGGAGACTGACAAGTTGTTTAGGTGAAAATATAGGTTTTTATATCAAGGAATTTTTTTATAACATTATAGATAATTTCAAATTTTTAATTTTTTTAAATTTCCAATTGAATTTTAGATTTAATCTCTTTTGCTCAGTTACTGTGCTATGGAAATAAGTGCTATAAAAATAAAATTATAAACAGGCCAATCTAGCTTAAAATGTCTAAACTTTGTTGAAATGCAAAAGTAAAAAGCTGCATAATTGGTGAAATAGAAATGAGAACCAAGATTTTAAAAAATGAGTGCCTTAGCCTCCTAAGTTCATATCTGAACACTTAAAAAAGTTATCTGTTTTTCAAAAGCGATCAGCACCTAGTAGCTCACAACAAATTCAGTGGGAGCCAGAGCACTCAGTACCTTACAGGACTGAGACTTTAGTGCCCTTGGAAGAGGGTGAACATTAAACTCTGGAGATGAAGTCCTCTGTTTATCCAAAGAAGAGGTATAGTACAGCAGTGGGAAGTTCATGCTTCCCCCCTCTACTGTCCTAGTAGGGGAGAAAGTCTCCATGCCCAGTCAATCCTTACTTTTCTGCTGAGATTGCCAAGATCATTGCCAATTGTAATGGACTTATGAATATAGGGAAGTTATTTCAACATTCAAATATATTTTCCCATTGTGGTCTATTGCTTTATGGCAAGTGTAGTTTGGGATCCTGATATCCCCATTCTCCCCAATGGGTCAGATTCCCTACCAGGAGTACAATTCCCATGATGCACCATGCTGCGCTTGGTCCGAAGGAAATCTTTATTGCATTGTGGGAGATATAATTCTCTAAAGAGCTTAGTCAATAGGAGAGAATGGTGGCTCAAACTACAACTCTCAAAAGGCAAAGTCCTGATAAAGAAGCCTATTTTAATGTTTTATTGAATTGATCTGCAATTAAATGTTTTGAGTCAGTTCAACAAAGCTGAATACTCTCATTCAAGACAAAATGACCTGAAACAAAGTATTTCATTTTGCTTCTCATAACAGAAAAATTGATTTATTTTTATTCTGTTAAACAAAATCTAGATCTTCCCAGAGACAAATTGATTTTGAGGAAGCTGTATTTTCTGTCAGAAAATCATTCCAAGAGAAAATTCCCAACCAGCACTCATGGCAACATGACCCAATAGCAATGTTAAAATCATGGTATCAGACTAACTGAAGATTTCAAGTTCTCAGACTGCTATTCCACAAAATATATACTCCCACACATTAAAGAAAACTCAAAGGCCTTGTTGTAAGAAAACAGTCTATCTAGCCATTGAAAACCTATAGCATTTGCCTGATAGTAGTTGTTTTTATTTCCCCATTTATTTGCACCTCGTACAAAGTATCCAAATCACAATAGATAGCAAAATTGGGCCGTAAATCCTGTGAAAATAATTTGATTGTATATTTTTGTTTTCAACTACCTTTTGCTTTCAATCAAGCTGAAAACATGGGCTCTGATTTATCAAAACATGTAAGCATATGCTTAAGAACATAAGAATGACCACACTGGGTCAGACCCATAGTCCATCTAGCCTAGCATCCTGTCTTCCAACAGTGGCCAGTCGAGATGCTTCAGAAGGAGTGAACACAACAGGGCAATTTATTAAGTGATCCATTCCTTGCTGTCCAGCCCCACTTTCTAGCAGACAGAGGCTTAGGGACACCCAGAGCATGTTGTTGCATCTGTGACCATCTTGGCTAATAGCTATAGATGAACATATCCTCCATGAACTCATCTAATTATTTTTTTTAAACAAGTTACATTTTTGGCCTTCACAACATCCTATGGCAAGGAGTTCCACAGGTTGACTTTGTGTTGTGTGAAGTACTTCCTTTTGTTCGTTTTAAACCTGCTTCCTATTAATATCATTGGGTGACCTCTTCTTCATTTGTTATGAGAAGGGGTAAATAACACTTCTTTATTCACTTTCTACACAACATTCATGATTGTATAGACCTCTATCATATCCCTCAGTTGTCTCTTCTCCATGCTTAACAGTCCCATAGAACTTTCCCTCTTATCCCATGACTCCTTACTTTGCTTACAAGCCTTTGGTGCAGGACATTCTGAAAGGCTTTCTGAAAGTTCAAGTACATTATATTTACTAGATCACCCTTGTCCACGTGTTTGTTGATCCCCTCAAAGAATTCTAATACATTGATTAGGCGTGATTTCCCTTTACAACAGCTGTGTTGTCTCTTCCCCAACATATCGTGTTCATCTAAATGTCTGATAATTCTGTTCTTTGCTATAGATTCAACCAGTTTGCCTGGTACTGACGTTAGTGTCACTAGCCTGTAACTGCTAAGATCACTTCTGGAGCCGTTTTAAAAAATCAGCATCACATTAGCTATCCTCCAGACCTCTGGTACAGAGGCTGATTTAAGCAATAGGTTACATACCACAGTTAGTAATCTTGGAATTACACATTTGAGTTCTTTCAGAACTTTTGGGTGAATACCATCTGGTCCTGGTGACTTATTACTGTTTATCAATTTGTTCCAAAACCTCCTCTGTTGGCACTTCAGTCTCTGACAGTTCCTCAGATGTGACACCTAAAAAGAATGGTTCAGGTGTGAGAATCTCCCTCACAATCTTTAAAATGAAGACTAAGGCAAAGAATTTATTTAAGTTCTATGCAAGGGACTTGTCTTCCTTGAGCGCTCTTTTAGCACCTCGATTGTCCACTGATTGTTTGGCAGGCTTCCTGCTTCTTATGTACTTAACATTTTCTGCTGTTACTTTTTGTGTCCTTTGCTAATTGCTCTTCAAATTCTGTTTTTTGGCCTGCCTAATTATACTTTTACACTTGACTGTCCAAAATTTATGCTACTTTCTAGCTTTCTCATTAGGATTTGACATCCAATTTTTAAAGGCTGTCTTTTTCTCTCTAATCACCTCTTTTACTCTGTTGTTTAACCAAGGCGGCTTTTGGAGGATGGGGTAGGGGGTTTCTTGCTTTTTTTTTTTTTTTTTAATTATTTGGGGCAAACATATGGTTTGAACCTTCATTATAGTGGTTTTAAAAAATTTCCATGAAACTTGCTGGCATTTCACTTGTGACTTCCTTTTAATTTCCATTTAACTAGCCTCCTCATTTTTGTGTAGTTCCCCTTCTTGAAGTTAAATGCTACTGTGGTTGGTTTCTCTGGTATTTCTCTCTCTCCCCCAACCTCCCCAGATGTTAAATGTAATTAACATTATGATCACTATTACCAAGTGATTCAGCTATATTCACCTCTTGGACCAGATCTTGTGTGCCACTCAGGACTAAATCAAAAACAGCCCCTCCCCTTGCGGGTTCCAGGACTAAGTTCTCCAAGAAGCAGACATTAATAGCGCCGAGAAATTTTATCTCTGCATCCCATCCTGACATGTTCCCAGTCAACATAGGGGTAGTTGAAATCCCCTATTCTTATTGGATTTTCTCTTTTTGTAGACTCTCTAACCTACCTGGGCATTTCACAATCACCGTCACAATCCTGGTCAAGTGGGTGGTAGTATATTCCTACGTTCCTTCGTTTTAGTAAGTTCCAGTGTTCTTTGTAATAACAACACATAAAAAAAAAAAGTTTAAATGGATGTAATTTTCAAGTTGGCAGTGACCCTTTATGTATATGAGAAATAGTGAGTAAAAACAATATTTGGACATTAGGTTTTTTTGTGCTTAACTGAGGCCTGGCTTGTCTTTATCACTTCACACATGTTGTGAACTTAGTCCTAAAGGCAGTTGTCTTCACTGGAAATGTTGGAAATGGGTGTACCAGCCTACAGTTCATTCATTTAAATCTTACAGTCACTGATCTGAATGCTCAAACAGTCAAAGGATTTTTGTTTGTTTTAAGCAAGGAAATTCATTGTTAAAAGTGATTATGGCTGAAGTCTGAAACAAACTAAAAAAACAAATTAAAAATTATGGTTTCCACAGTATTGTTGCCCAGTTGCATACAGAATGCATTGTGATGGGACCTCTTATATTACCGCCTGTTCCCTATGGCCCCTCTTTTACCTCAACAGCCTCACTGCACAAACAACCAGTAACCAAGCTACTGCTGACATCAGTTTTACTGGACTCCTTCAGGATGCTCCTCAGAAGTACCTGGAAATACTTTGCTTAAATAAATTAACCATATCAGCTACTGGTGGTTTCTTGAACATATTCACCCTTTAATAGCAAGTATTGTGGAATACAAGGGCCAAAACATATTGGTATAGTTTATTATTTTAAGCATTCTCAAAAAGATATAAACAGAAATTAGATGGATTACAGACGGGACACCACACAACAACTCATTGATTCTATTCTTACAGAACAGGATTCCTTTAGGTTATATAGCACTCTAAGGGCCTATTTTACACGGTTTTACCTCAGTTTTATGGCATTGATTTAAATGACGTGAAACAGGAGTAACATGGTGGTAAGTCAGGCCCTGAATCCACATTGTCTAATGCTAGCCTAATTGCTAATTCCTGCAAAAATAATACTACATCTAGTGTAGCCGGCTGTCATAATAATAAATATAAGGCATAAAAGTTATGGATGAACTGACACCAAAGTTTTGAGGCCAACAAAATACAGTAAGACAGAGACATTTGGAATTTTGGTTCTCATCTACCAAGGTCCCAGATAAGGAATGTTCGCCAGCAATTAAAGTGAAACACCTGCCGTCTTTCTTTGAGTATTAATCCCTGAATAGTCTGATGTATAAATAACAGAATGGGTAACTTGAGAAGAGGTTATCCTTGCTATTCTCACAACAAAGGGCTTTCCCAGGATAACGGATCACTTCCTGCATGAATTAGAAAAAAGGAATGGATTTGTCTAGATCACTATTGTAAATCTTTGAGAGATTGTTGGGCCTTCCACCTAATAAATATACACACTGCACTTACTGAATGTGTCTGTAACTCCTGCATTTTATTAGCATCTAGCATATATTACATTACATCTGCTGTTAAATAAAAGAAAAAGATGGTAAAATTATAAACACAACTCTCAGCCTCCTGTGTAGAGGTCTGATGATGCTATTCTGTTACCTTGCGAACCCTGGAACATGGAGTTGTGCAGCCCAAGTGGACTCTGGCACAGCTGAAGCCCTGCAGGAGCCAACCTGAGTGGAAAGGAGCCATTCTGCTCTTCCCCAAGCACCAGTTATGCACTGCCTAAGGAAACTGTAGGAACATCTACATTGTAATAGAAGACCTGCCATATGGTTGTGGCTGACCTGTATCAACAGGCTCAAGTATGGGACTATAAAATTGCAGTGTAGACGTTCAGGTTTGGGCTGCAGTCTGAACTCTGAAACCCCATGGGGGGGAGAGGGGGAGGTCCCAAAGCCCAGGCTCCTCCAACCCCAGCCCAAACATCTACACTGCAATTTTTAGACCCACAGCCTGAGTCCCACGAGTCTGAGTCAACTGACCTGAGCTCTGGGAATGGGAGCCATGTTTTTTTTTTTTTTTATCATAGTTTACACATACCATGTGAGTGAACAATGTAATGTTCACTCCAGGAGGGATGACTTGGGTGGAAAGAGAGAACTGAGGGGATAGGAGCTTGTGAGAGGAAAGGAAGGGAAAATATGGGGGTAGATATGAAACAGGAGACTGTAAGGGTGCACAGAAGGGAAAGTGGGAGAGGGGCATCAGACAGTAAGGAGGACATGGATGGCAGCAGAAGGCAAGAGACTCATAGGGGAGGGGGCTGGAGAGGGAAAGAATGATGGCTGCCCCACCTCACTAGTGAAGAAAGGAAATCGGCAGCTACATCACCTAGCAGCCAGCAGAAAGGCTTTTATTTGTGTGTGCACGCACACATACATTTTGTGCGCATGGAAGGTTGAATTTTTAACCTGAAATGATTACACGCACATTGGGGAAGAGTGCTTTCGCCCAGAGCAGCTAGTCAAAGTTGGAGGCCCTGTGAGCTGAAATTGGTGGCAGTCAGGTATTTCACGGGTGCAATTTTGTTTACTTACAAGAAATGTACAAAGTCCTGTTAACAGCTTATTTTGCTCACACCACCAAAAGCACCCTTTTCAGTCTGCAAGTCTGACCCAAAAAGTCTCCTCGCTCTCTCACTCTGTCTATTCTTGTCTCTGTGCAATCACTCTTCTCCCCTCCCACAATGCAATACTCAGCTAAAAGCTCCCGGGCTGGTTCAAACACGTTTAGTCTTTGGCAGGGTTAACTGAAGGGTGAGTTCGCACCTACCAACATAAGTGGGGTTTTAACGCATAACAAGGCTTCACCCAGCTCATAACTGAGACAACATAAAGGCCAGTTTTGATTTATTATTGTTACTGTTAATCTTACCATTTTAAAACCAATCTGTGTTTCAAGGTCTTATTCATGATTTTTGAATCCTTGGTACCAGCAATATACCATGCCCTATGTTCCCATTACAGCTAAATAAAATAAAATAAAAAAAGAACCAGGACCCCACAAACGCTACGTTAAATGAATATTAAAGTGGCAAAATCAACGACTCAAAAGTCAGGAAATGGCCAGTATTAAGGCAATGACCCCTTGTGCATATACATGATCACATGCTCCTTTTCCCATAGGACCTCTTTTTGACTTTGCAACTTTAACATTCCTTTCACGTCGTTTTTAAATGTAATTCCTTAGATTTTTTAAAGAACTTTTAAAAATAGTCGCCATATGAAACCACATTGATCTCCTACATTGGTCATCAGCAGAGGCAGGATCTTTAGATCCAGAGTACAGTCCTCTATTACCATGATTTTCAAACTTCTTACTAAGGTGAGGCACCACCTGCATTTTGTCTTCTTTTATGATCCATCATTTACAAATGTGTACCCTCTGCGGCACCACTACATCCTAATTCCAGCCCCAGGCAGAGTGGAGGCCTGGGGGAGAGGGAGGGCGGTTTTGGAGACCAAGCTCACATTCACCATGCAGTAGTGGCTCCTGTCTCAGCAGGCTGGGCCCAACTCCATGTGTTGCAATCTGGCGCACAGCACCGCTCAGGTCTGGCCCTGCCATGGAGAGCTGGTAGGAGTGTATGTTAGCCAAGGATAAGGCCCAGTGATGAGTTAATCTGGTCCTGGACATGGCAACTCATATAGAACCTTCCCACAACCCACTGGTGGGTCTGTGAAACACTACTCTATCACTTGAACTAATCGAGTAAATGGTAGCAGTAAAAGGCTGTTTTCTTCTGGGTGAACCTGTGACTAGAGGGAGATGGAGACGCACGTCACCACTTATTTGCTAGATAGCAGAATAATGGTGAGAATCAGAAATAATGCATTCAATTCCACATTCTAGAGGGGAGTGTGCTCAAGTGATCATAGATGCTTCCGCTTCGTCCCCTACACCAGCCTCTCTCTGCCCCCTTCTGCTCCTTCTCTCCCTCCTTCTCCTCCTCTGACCTTAACCTCCCCAGCTCCTACTCCCCACTGCCTGGCTCCTGCCCTCTGCCCTATCCCCAGCTCCTGCCTAGGTCATCTTCTCTTCTGTGGCTCCTATTCTCTCCCATCCCAAGCTCCTGCCCCTCTTACCTCCATTTTCTGTTCCCAGTGCTGCCAGCTCTTATGATCTTTTTCATGAGTCTCATGATAATTATTATTTTCTTTAAAGCCCCAGCTCCTGGAGTCAAGTGGATATGTGATGATTTCAGCCTAAAGCTTCAAACGTGACCCCAGTGCACCCTAAAGACTCAAAAAGCAGAAGGCAAATAGAAGGAACACAAAATCTATAATTTTTTACATAATCTCATGATTTTAAAGCCAATCTCCTGATTTCTGGTGAGTCTGACTCATGATTTCTGAACATCTGGAGTTGCCAGTACTGTGTTCCCCAGTGCTCCAGCCTCCATCATCCCATCTCTCTATAAATGTTCTTCCCTCCTCCGCATTTGTGAACTAAGATTTTTCAAACGTTTATAATTTGGGGAAATTTTCACTGAGATAGCAAAAGGCACATCCCTAATAGCAGAGTGACATCATCAAAGTTCAAGCCCCTGCTCCAAAGCATAGGGGCACTAGAGCTGTTCAAAGAAAGGTCACTAGAATTTGTTTAACATGAGCAAACCAACATATTTTTACCAAGCCTTGTTCTTGGAAATGGCTGAACTGTTTTAGCTGAAACTTCCCACACAAATTCAGCCTGAGACAGACACTTGGCGTGGAAAATTTCAGCCTGAACATTTAAAGTTTGGCACAGCCATCAGCAACTTAAAACCAGGTCTTATAATAACGAAAAGTGTTAGCAATCTTAACTATAGACATCGCTACCAGCTCTACTTTCAATAAAGGGGAGTTTTGACGAAACACAATTCTGGGGACAGGTCCAGAGTAACGTAAAGGAAGAGCATCTACTGGTTAAACTGAGATTTTTCTGAGCCACTGTCAAATTATTCAGAATTATCTTAGGAAAGCTGCACTAAAAGTGCCAGAGTGCAGTTTTAGCTTCATCTAAATGCGCATACTGAAAATGGAAAAAGGAAGTGGTGAAACTGGCCTTTGCAATTGCCTGGGAAAGAAAGAAAAATAGTCTCCTGTATCTTAAATCTACAATTAATCTACCAGACCACAACAGTGTGAGACACTTCTTGTTTTGACTGCTTATGGCCCCAAGTCCTTTTTCAAATGGGGGTGTGGAGGGGAAGAGGGAACGAAAGAGACCCTGATTCTGTAGAAAGCATATTTATTTTAGAACAGATAGTGCTTGCTGCAGTCATTTCTGCTGCCATAGATTGACAGGAATAAATAATTAACATCGATCAACATCGTTTTTTTGGTCCAGGATCAGCTGTTTCCAATCTGTATCTGTTTCTGTGCGTGCGTGTGCATGTTTGAAAAACTGAACGGTAGCTATGCATAGCTGTCAATGAGTTTTCAGAAACAGTTACATCAAAGTGGAAGTGAGCAGTGACCAGCACTGCTCAAAGACCAACAAAAACAGCAGTAAGGGGCACTCGTTTAACACTGCAAGGAGGGAACAAATGATGGAATATAAAGTGGCAGGTTAAAGAGAGTAGAAGGAGTTCTGGACACAGCACAGGAATTCTGAGGAGAGTATGGAATAAGTCTCTGAATTCTTTCTTTCACGTGTCGTGAGTTAGGTACTCATCAAAGGGCAGGACTGATACTTCGGGGTACTGCAAGCATCGGCAAGTTCTCTGCAACCGTCCTCCATTCTGACAAGCAGCTCTACTTAACCCTATTCCAAGTCCTCGATCCTCATGCACAGCTCTGCCAATGCACTCTAGTGTCCCTTGATCCAAATTGACTAGCATGTCAAATGGTGCCATACTGTGTATGGTTGCTTTGTAAAAAATTTCCACCAGGAACTAGAATAAGACCACTCAACTAGTTTTCACTCATGACCCATGTAGGAATTAAAACTATTGTCATTCACCAGAGATAAGAGGCTAATGCTCTAAGCCTGCTGCTCGATCGATTCTACGCTAATATGTAACATTAATTTCATAGAAACGTATAAACATAGACAAGTATATGGTAATGGCACAATTTTTCACCCACGCCAGAAGTCATTTTTGAGCCAATCATTCATCACACCAAGATTGTCTAATTACTCATTCTTAGGTGGAGACAAGAAGAAGCAGTGCCAGTATCAGGATTTCATTTACACCATACTGTACAGCAATGCTGCTAAGTAAGGATGGGTAAACTGGTTCAGGTGAACAGGAAGTGACGAGAATCTTTATCCAAAGTTGTACAGAACCACTTTTCAGATTCCAAAACTGTTCATTTAACTTATTTTTTTCTGACGTTCTTGCGCTATTAAACTTCCCAGTTCTGGCTGAACCATGAAGTAGAAGCAAAAGTAGTGAAATCTTCTGAAAGACAGACTACTATCCTTTTGTCACAGTTGCCAACCAAGCTGTGCAGACCACAGAGGTATGAGTAGTTTTAGAAAAGATTTTGATAGGTACCTAAATCTTGGGATGCTTATTGGCCCCCCTAAAAAGAGAGTCTGAGCTACACATTTTGGCTCAAAGTCCAAACTAGTTTAGAGATTCTGGATCCTTGGTTTTTTTTTCTGGGCTATTCTCTAATCTGAATCCAAGGAAACCTAATGAGCCGGATTCTTCCCAAATGTATTACCTTCATGAGGTTATACTAAGGATGATGCAGTTCAGTCCATCACCAGTTTGATGGCAGCATAATGACATCACCACATGCAGGGCCCAATCCAGCTCCCATTGAAATTAATATGAAAATTCTCAATAGGAGTTGGACTGGGCCCATAACAAACAATTGATGCTATGATGCTGGCACACAGGTGCCAAGGCTTTAGGTCTCAGTTGAGCACAGACAAATTTATTGCTGGAACAAGTGTTACGGTTAAGATGGGTATTGGACTTATCATACAGCGTTTAGAGTTTCTGAAATGTTTATAAGTTGCTGCACGCATTAACCTCACTTATAATATCTTTATTACATATTTTGCTTTGTAACTACAAAAAATGTTTGCTCTGAAACAGTGAACCCAGTCAGGAGGGATAGCGTCCCACCCATCAAGAAAGCCTATCAAAACTAAATGGCCATTGTGGGACATCACAATACAAAGACTTCGTAAGAGGTTACATGCAAAAGGGCTTGTCCCATCAGCTTGAATTCTGGAAGAAGGAAATAAAAGTAGTTGTCAAGAAAATTTTTCATCTGTTTTTCCATCTGTTTTGCTGTCTAGACTCTCACAGGACCAGAGCTACAAAACAGAAGCAGAGATCCTCAGGGTCAACCACCCATTTGTTGTCATGTTGCCCATTATGGTCTCATCCACCACGTCAGGATGTTAGGACAGAAACACTCTGGCAAGAGGAATGAAATCTGTTATAATCCCCAACGAGTCCCTCCTCGCTGACCCCACAATCTGCCTGCCTGGTTTTGAACTGCCCCATCACCAATGGTTCCTGTTGAACAGGTTCCGGACCAGGAAAGGTCTCTGTGCAGCCAACCAGTATTGCTGGGACTTTTGCGACAGTCCTTTTAGCAGCTACAGCGCCACCCAGACGACGACGCATGTGGTCAATGAATGCCTGCTGACTAGGTTCAGCGGTGGCCTAGAAGAACTCCATCACGCCACTGAAGATGCCATCGCTTGGCTAGACGACTATGCACACACTAAATAAAATAAACCTAGGTTAGCTCTAAAAGACATGCAGAGCTGACAGACTACAAGTCTGTCACCTTTTAAAATCATAGATTGTAACTCATTTGTGTACATATGTTTGCCTGCTTTAACCTTGCAATAACTCTCTTATATCTTTTCTTAGTTCATAAATCCTTAGATAGTCTACTATGGGACTAGCTAAAAGCATTGTCTTGGGTGTGAGATCTAGGGTACACACTGACCTGAGATAAATGACTGGTCTCTTGGCAATGGGAACAACCTGAATATTTTGTGATCTTTGGTGTATAGCAACCAACTATCAATAAGTCCAGCTTGTCTGGGTGGCAAGATAGACTGGAGTGCCCAAGGGGACTACCTGTGACTCCATGGTAAGATTGTGATAGTGCTTTAGGAGTTCACATTTGTTACTGAGTTGGTGAAACCTAATTATAGAACACACCCTCAGTTGGGGTCTCCGCCTTGCTTCTTGACAGTCTGTCTTGAATTTGGCACTTTCAGTTGTGAGCCACTCCAGACAGACGTGTCATGATACATAAAGATGTCACCCTGAGAACTGGGAGAATCTCCAAGTTTTTACATTCAGATATAAGTATAGAAGTGGGTGATTGCTTTTGCTCTTTATCTGAAGGAATGAGTAAAAATAAAAACAAACATTTTTGCTGTTTTTGAGATGAGACCATTACTTGAAAAGCTACTTGAATTCAAACTTTGGAAGCATTTGTTCTGAATGTAATGGCAAACGTTCACTGTAAAAGCACGAAATGTTACTCTTCTGGGGGCTGATTAGTTTATATTTAATCAAACAGTTAAGGAAATACTTCTGAACAAAGCAGACAATATCCAAGTAGGTCTTTTAGGAAAACAGTTGCACATTCACAACCACCACCAAAATTACAATGAAATAGTCAGTGTGGACAGAACATATAACACATTTTGAACAATCTACCCCAGTTAATTGTGCAGCAAATAAATCTAAAGAGAAGAAAATGTACCTATGGGCCCTAAGCAGAAGCTAATATAGTGGTTCCAAATATTTTCAGGCAACTGCACAAGTTTACAGACCCAGTCTGCTACCTCTCATTCAACTATGTGCGCTTGCCCTTTTCCACACTGCAGCACCAGCCTCCTGGGGTTAGAGCATAAACAATTAAATGAAAATCTAGCCAGCAGCAGTGTACTGAGGATCAGCACAGAGGCTTATCATCAACATGTGAAGAAGGTACCTACAGTACCAGTCATGAAAATCTGAAATCTACAGATACCGCTGAGTAGTACTGGTATCCATTGGTTGAGAAGCACTGATTGAATACACTACAACTAACTGCTCAAGAAGTTGCATCTTAAGAGCTTGCTGTTATCACCTCTGCAAATTTAAAATATAAGGCAACCAAGACTTATTTACAGGCTATACTGTAGATCAAACTGTCACACAAGCACTAGTTTGAAAAGTTTCTTGTGGCTGCATCATACACACAGCTTCTGCATTAAAAACCATGTGCCCATCTGCACACCTGAAACCAGGGCCAGCTCCAGGCACCAGGGAAGGAAGCAGGTGCCTGGGGTGGCCAATAGAAAGGGGCAGCACTCGGTCCGTTACTGGGGTGGCATATCCGGGTTTTCGGCAGCAATTCAGCGCTGGGTCCTTCACTCCTCCTCCTCCTCTTCAGCGGCAGCTAAATTGGGTTTTCCTTTTTTTTCCTTCCTTCATCTTCACCGCTTGGGGCAGCAAAAAAGCTGGAGCCGGCACTGCCTGAAACCTAGGCTGCCTTCTATGCACACAGAGATCAGCTCTCCGTACTTTGAGATATCATTGAAAGAAGTTCAGGGTTCTGTGTAGCTGTTCAATCCTTAAGAAAGAACTTCAAATGTAGAAATGTGCCTGCACAAAACTTTGGATCCAAACACCCCCTACCTTAGGATATTTACAGTGCAACTGAGATTTTTTAATCCACCTTAATTAAAGTCTCACCTGCCACATCAAGAACTATAGCAAGTTCAAGTTCAAGTCAAGAAGACCTCTCTTCTAAGAGGAATGTAATGAGTAGGGCAAGAACAAAAGGACATGACATAGTATATTGCAGAGGTCGGCAACCTATGGCACACGTGCCAAATACGGCACGCGAGCCCATTTTTAATGGCACGCTGCTGCCTGCCGGCCCTGCTCAGCCTGCTACCAAGCGGGCTGGGCAGGGCCAGGACCTCAGCAGGCAGCAGCGTGCCATTAAAAATCCTGCCTGGCCCAGCCTGCTCTTCTCTGCCCCCGCCCAGTGATCTCTCCTGCAGAGACAGGGGGCAGAAGCTTGGTCCTGCCAACTGCTGCTGCAGGGCAGCCTCCAACAGCAGCCAACCTCCCTCCTCTCCTGCCTCTTCCCCAGAGTGCTAGGTTCCTGCCCCTCCTCCTCTCCCTCTCTGCAGCCTAACAGATGGCCTTGGAGAGGGAGAGGGAGCAGGAGAAGCGGAGCCAGAACCACAGCCGCAGCGTGCTCGCTGATCCGGAGAAGAGGTGGGGATGGGGCCTTGGGGAAGGAGGGTGGAATTAGGGCATATCCCCTCCAGCTCCCTGCCATGAGCTGCTCAGGGCAGGGGGCTGGGAGCATCCCCACAACTCCAGCCCACACCCCCAACCCCCTGCCCTGACTCCTGAACCTCTCACATCCCCCCAGCACTCTACCCCGAGTCCTTCACCCCCCACACCCTCCAGGCCCCTGCCCTGATCTCTGAACATTCCCATGATCCCAGCCCTGACTCCAGCACCCACACACATACCCAGATCCCCCATACTCCATACCCTGACTCCTGCACAGCCCTCACGCATCCTCAGCCTTCTGCCCTGACTTCTGCACCCTCTCCACACACCCCATCCCCCTGTCCTGACTTCTGAACTCCCCACACATACCCAGCCCTCCCACACCCTATGCCCAGACTCTTGCACTTTCCACATCCCCACCCCCACCCTGACACCAAACAGAAGCTCCTGTACCCCACTCACCATTCCCACCAGCACCTCTTACACCAAATGGGAGCTGCCTAGGTAAGCACTCCACACCCAAACCTCCTGCCCCAACACTGAGCCTCCTCCCTCATTCTAGCTCCTGGCCAGATCCTACACCCCAACCCCCAGCCTGCTCCTTCACCCCCAGCCCTGTGCTCAGTGCACTCCCACCCTCAGCTCAGTGCAGAGAGAGAGAGAGGAAGAGAATGGGCTAAAACCAAGGAGAAGGTAGGTACCTACTCTATGTGGGCAGGGCTGGGACTCCAGACCAGCAGCAGGCTGAGCGGGGCCGGCAGCCAGGATTCTGGCTGGCAGGAGCCAGCAGATGGAACCCCAGACTGGCAGTGGGCTGAGCAGGCCTGCGGCATAAGATCAGCATTTTAATTTAATTTTAAATGAAGCTTCTTAAACATTTTGAAAACCTTGTTTACTTTACATACGACAATATTTTCATTATATAATATAGACAGAGAGAGACCCTCTAAAAAACGTTAAAATGTATTACTGGCACGTGAAACCTTAAATTAAAGTGAATAAATGAAGACTCGGCACACGACTTCTGAAAGGTTGCTGACCCCTAGTATATGGTATGGCATGAGTGGAAAAGAGAGTGAAACAATCAAACAAATTAACCAAACTGCTATTCAAAAAGAATATTTTCAGAAGTCAGTAACTGTGCGGAGTCATGTGTGGAAACGAGGTTTTGCATTTTACTGCAAGTTATTTAGTCTAGTGGGAAGGAGGAGTTATAAATCTTCCCTGAGAAGGAATGAGACAGTGGAAGAATCTCCAAATGTATATGGTGCTATGTTGGAGTAAATCCTGCTCCCTCCTCTTGCATTTTAATTTTTTAACACTCAGTGAAAAAATAATAAGAACAAAAAGCCCTAAAAGCATCATTCACAATAGAGAAGCCTGCCTCCAAATAAGCAGGGCAAGGTGGATCTCTTTCCAAAAAACAATAGAAATCAAAGACTGTTGACATCAAGCCATAGCTGCTACACATCCCACTACCACCACATAACTCTGCCACTTCTAACACAGTCAGACAAAATAAGATTACATATCAGATAAGGAAGCAGTTCTGAATTTAAAACAGAAAAAATGATGATCTTATCGCGGCTTAAGATTTCACATGTTTACTCAGCAATAAAATGTTCTCTTTAAAAAAGCAACAGAGACCTGGGAATAGACAACTCCTTCCTGTGTGCAACCCTTGTTTGTCTTTAGAGCTGAAAGAGAATTATAAACATAAGTATAAAAAAAAATCAATTGCCACAAAAATAATAAATAAATAGCCCATGTGAATTTGATGAAAGATTGGCTCAGAAGACTGCTTTTGGCCTCAATAGAAAGATATGCTTTCATCCTGTTTTGACTACACTCATACGTTTACCTAACATAATTGGATGTAGTTAATATTGCAGAAGCCTTCAAGCAGTGCACATTTCTATCATTAGCTAGTTTAAAGCCTTAATGATATCTCTTGTGTTGCAGAAAAGCTTAATATGGGCTTTAAAAGTGATTGGCAAGTTTTCAACAGGAGGCAAAACTGGGAAAAGGAGGACGAGGCCTAATAAAAATCTGATCTTGCTTTTCTTACCCATTTAAAAATAAAATACTATAGCATCCAAAGAAAGGCCAGGAAAAAATCTGTAGATAAAGAACAAAGATTAATCCCAGATTGTAAAATAAATGAAGGGAAGAAAGAACCAGTGAGACAGTGAAGGGAGACAGTCTCTCCCTTCTGTCCTATTCCCCTTCGCATTTTGCCTGTGTGCGCATGCACACGCAAGTGAGCGCATGCCCAAATTAGTGTCTTCCTACACCTGCACTGCAGTAAAATCATCTTTCTGAACTCTACTGTGCTATGCTCTCTCTTTTTTTCCCCTCTCATCTAAGCAGCACTGTGTCACAATACGCTATAAATAAGGCAAATATGAGGGTGTGGGTTTGTTGTTGTCGTTGTCATTTTTTAAAATTGACTAATTTAGACCATTTTCCAGGAACAGAAGTTTCACAGGTTAGTTTAGTTTCAAAAGTAGTGTAATTGCATGCAGCTGCATGGAGTATTCCTAAACTGCCTTGTACGACCACTGAGAGGGAAATTTACACTGATTGTCAGCCACTATCGTTAGTGCTGGACAGTATGTAATCCAGCTGGTGTTCCCATATCTACCTAGGATCAGGTATTGACCCAGCGACAGATGGGTTATAATAGCTGAAAAGAAAGAGTTTTACCTTTTAAAACAAAAAACAAACCCTAATGATTTCTTGGTACCTCATTGTATTTATAGTCTTGTTTCCTTTAGTTTTTTCAAACTACTGGTTTTACACACACACACACACGCGCGCACGAAGGGCAAAGAATTTATACTTCATCGAATTTATACTTCAGCTTTATAATCTTTACAGAGGAAGAGATGTCCAGATACCAAGCAAATGAGAGCAGTATAAGAATATGAATAAAGCAGAAAAAGATTTAGGGTCAGATTCTAATACCCTTACTCATGTTGAAAAGTAACCATGACTGGTCCTACTGAACTCAAAGAGATCACTCACAAGATATGGTGCTACTCAGCGTGAGTCAAGGCATCAAAGTCTGGCCCATACAGTTTACCCTACTGTCTCTGATATGGGGACTCAAAAGTAAAGGCCTACAAATCATCCAGTCTCCTTACAGTCAACCATAAAAAAGAAAAAAGCGTCCCATATTGCTGAGGCTACAACTCATGTAATCTAAAACTAGTCAGCTTCTGGATCTCTGAGCACTGCCTATTTTCATTCTGTAGAAGGAGCACAACCTAGAAAAATGAAATGGGCTCCTTGTGTTCCATCATATTCCACAGCCAAAAATTTCCTCATGCTCTGGAAACTGATGCTACTCCATTAGTTCTGCTTCACAGAAGATGAATGAGTTGTTCTTGTTTAGCCTTTTGTAAATGGCATCCAAAGCTGTAACAAATATTAGTCTCCACCTTCATAAGAAATTAAAAAATCTTAAGCAAACATATCCATAGGACCTGCCTTGACAATCAAAGAGAACCCAATTAAAAGCCTCTTCAAAGAGGTGCGCCTTATACCATGCCATACCATATCTGTGCCTGTGGCAGACAGACTGTTGGAAGTAGTATCATGTGTGAGGGTGAGGCACAAAGTCTGAGGCTCCAATTTGGGAAAGCATCCCTATTCAGGGAGGGTCCTTAAGCGCATGTGTTAAAGTTCCATTAAAGTCAATGGAATTTAAGGGCATGCTTAAATGCTTTGATGCGACTAAGTGCTTCCTAAATGACTTCCCCAAGGTTACATAGAAAGTTGGTGGCAGAGCCAAAAACCGAATCCCAATATCATAAGTCCCAATCTAGTGCCTTAATCACAAGTCAACCATTCATTTCATTGATATACAGACGTCCAGTTGGCTCCCATGACACCACCCAGCATATTGTGATGCAGCTAATATGTCAAGAATTTCTAAGGGCTATCCCAAGCCAAAGTTGGATCTATTTTACAGCTAACAGCAGCAATCATCTGACAGTTTTAGTTAAATGCCCGGAACTGAAGTAGAGATTATGTACTGTGAGTGCATGAAGGGCCATCCAATCTGAGAGAAAAATAAATAGTTATTTTATTATTAAATTTAATAAATTAAATTAATATTGCATTTAATATTTATTTTATTATTTTCTAAAGTGCCCATTGCAAACATTTGGCATGAAGTACAATTTCAAAGCAGTTAAACCAAACTGAATTTAACAGCCCAAAAAACTTTGTCAAAAACTTTTCAAAGAAACGTGGGAGAAGAAAAAAGGAACCAAAATATTAAGAGTTATTTGAAAAAGGAAGGTGGAAAAATAGTCAAGAATTAACTGATTCAACTTGAAAGGCCTTGTAATTAGCCTAGAAAATAGCCACAGAATGATTCAGGTTAAAGACACTAAGGTGAAGTAGTTTCAACAGCCCCACCTAGTTACAAGCTTGAGAGACAAAGGTAGGACAAACCTAGTTCACCTGCCTTGAAGGGATTTAGGCAAAACTCCTCAAATACCAGATTGTTTGACTGGGGTTTCTGAGTGCTATTACCCAATTGACCAAGTTCTCTGTTGGCATAACTCCACCTGGTTTCAGTGGAGTTATGTCAGCAAGAGATTTGAAACCCAGCGTTTTAGGATGACACATGATCTAGTAGGGTGTAGCAAGTAGTTGGGTACAAAGGTAGGTTGTGATAAATTCAAAGCTAAGATGCTCTTTTTCATTCAATCCTGCAAAGTGGTGAGCAATTTCTGGAGGCACTGAGCACCCTCAACTCACAATTCAGTACTTTGCAAGACTGATCACTGCTTTACATGCAGTAGAGTTCCTACTTATTTGAATTTGCCCAACGAGGCAAAATAATCCTCCAGTTATTCGGCATCACAAATGGCTGCAGTTTCAACCCATTACTTGCTGTCAATAGTGATAAAGTTGTCTCAGGTTGAGATGCAGCATCACCACATACTGACATCATGATGAGAAGATGCATATTTTGTGAAATTAGCCTGGTGCTATGAGGGAAAAATCTGGGGGAACAATCTGGAACTTCAGTTTTTCTATAAAATAGGCAGCACAGGTCCATTAAAAATCACTGCTGCCCAACTAATTTTGAGACACAAAGCAACCTATAACTTCATGAGATTCACTCAAGCTCCTTGTGTCTGAATTAACACAAAGGAAAATTGGATAAAGAAAAAGAAAAGCAAGAACCAACCAAACAAAAAAAACATTCTGATAAACAAGTCTAAAAATATCCTCTAAACCTGGGTGTAGGACTGCAAATTAATTATATGAATATGCTCAGGAATGTGGTTGTTACAGTTTATGTAAACATCTATCCTGCTGAAGGTGACAGAAATGGTGTTCTTACCAGTTGAACAAAAAGTGTTTTCTTCTGCAACATTTTAATCCTTTGAATCATTTTCCAAATACTGTATTAGCCATCTTCAAAATATTTGTGACTAGTGTTTCCAAACCATTGTGCGTGTGTGCACATCAGTCTTTCACATAGTATACAAGTCACCCATTTATAAGCTAGGGTTATTGTATTTTGCGAAAATAACAACCTGGGAACAAACTCAGAGTTCCACATGAGAATGTGATGGATGATGAAGCTGACCCAACAGGAAGTGCAAGTCCTAATCGTTATGTAAAATTACAATGAAGGAAAATTTTGTAAACAGAAAGGGAAGGGCTTAGAGATTAGATAGCGTGTGCTACGTGGTTTTTTTCCGGCAACTTGATTAACAGTCTAATTTAGTAAAGAATGTCTCTTCCTCCAATGGTCCTGATCCTCCACATCCTTGAACACTGTGTATTAATATTATTTATTATTTGTACTGTGGTAGCACTTACGGGCCCGAATCACAGACCAGGACCCCATTGTGCTAGGTGCTGTACAAACACAGAACATGTGGAAACATTTACCTTGGTACAAAACGAGAGCAAAATGCTACCACATTCTGATTTGGTAGTTGTTCATACTGACTTGGCACAGGTGTAAATGGCTACATGCCCAAGACAGTGTTGAATCAGGGCCTATATGTTGTACCATGGAGCTCCCTGTTTGTTAATGAAACTGAATTGAATCCAGCCAAGACTTTCAATATGCTGAATGTCCTGGAAATTTAGCACTGTCAGAAGCCAGTCAGGTTCATTTTCCAGTAAATATTACCGAATGGTACAAAGCCATTTAATTATTCCCCTCATTGTGGAGGTGACACCCTTTCTTTTTTGTCTGGCACTTAATGATTCCCACCCCCCACTATACACAACAACATTTAAGTTCTTAAGTTTTAAAATCACAAGCCTCCACAAGGATGTGTTAATTATTTTGTTTTTCAAAGCATGAACAAATGTGTTTGATAGAGATGGACTAGGGAAGCAGAACTTGAACCTGGATTAGGGTTATGGCTATAGGTATATTATACTTGGTATAAATTGCTGTAGCTCTAGGGAAATTAATGGAACTATATTGATTTACACCAGCCAAGGTTCTTACACAAAATTGGTATTTGAGGCTCAGCCTGAGCTAGTTTGACGGTACTGAACTCTCACAAGCTGCTCCTGTGATGTCTTGTCCCCATACGTCAGAAAAGCCACTAGTTGAGCTGATCCTGTAAGACTTCTATAGTCTTGGCCCACAGCTGAACATGATGCAGAAAATTGACTCCTTGTGGTTTATTGATGATATGTTATTTACATAAGGCCATGGGTGGGCTTGTAGCTTTACAGAATAAAGATGAGACCAATACAAAGATATTATGATCTAATTTATATAGACAAAATGAGTAAATCCCTCAACACATGGAGAAGTGGGGGGTATAAACAAATACAAAATACAAAAGAATTGGGAGAACTATTTGGGGGTGGGGAATGAGGCTGTAAGTCGCTTGTATTGCCCTGTTCTATGAACTTCTTGGAGGGGAGGGGATCATCGTTCTTGCTTTTTCATTCTCAGCAACCATAATAGAAAGGGAAAGGCACCTGAATGGGAATATTATAGCTCAAACTCAGAACCAAAGCTGTAAGAGTAGATTTGGATTTATGGACTTCAATTGTAACCTTCCCCACATTTGTAAGGATTCACATTTGAGGTTCTGGACTGGACCGATCATTAGTTTTACCATTTGCTAACAGCATTAATCCTTTTAGAATGTTTGCCACAGCCGTCAGATAAACATAGCTTATCCAGTATTTACCCTTGCTGTGGGCATACCAATCTGCATTCTCTCTGACTGATCTGGCCTGCAGTATCTTGAATACAACTTGTCATTCAAATTATAGACCAGGCAACCTCTGGATCTCTCTTTTAACAGCTAACTACGAACATTCGGATTGTCCTTTTAAAAAAAACTTACACGTTAATGATTTGCAAGTATTAATTCCTCAGAAAATTTTCAACGTGGAAAATGAAAACAATTTCCAAACACATTATGATCATTATCCTGCCTAAAATGATTCAACAGACATTAATAACCCCATCTCCCAGAGAACACAGTAATGCTGTGCAGCTATAAAGGTTCAAGTACCACGTTAGTGCTCTTACAAGGAAAACTCAATGCAAGCGATTACTTGTAATGGTTGTGAGAAGAAGGTGTCATTTACTACAGCAGAGTCCCCAGCTACAATTCTTATTAAGGTTTCAAGGAAAAACTAAATTCAAAGCAATTTCTTACTTTTTTAGCACAAGTTCTATGCACTAAGTCTCACTTTTTCCTCTCCTGCTGTAACTATAAATGTAGGGGAAAGACTGTGTATTTCAAAAGATGAAGACTGTATTCATTAACAGTACAAAATTTAAAAAAAAAGGCCGAAGCACTCATCTTAATCAAGTCTATGTGAAAAATATGAGGTCATTACTGCCTGCCTGGTGATTGCATGGATAAGAATAAAAAATATCCCAGGCTTGCAAGAAAATAACGCTTAGTTTGTTATACTTGGTTGCTTGTTATAAAGTGGATGCTGACAGTGAGCCTCAATGCAGATTGAAGCCACAGTCACTCTAGGCTTCTTCAACAAATACAGCATAAAATTACCAATCAGCAATTCAAAAACACCATGAAGAGGGCAAGAGGAAAGGTGGGGAGGGAGGGAGGACCTAAAATGCTCCTTTCAACAACATTCAAAAGAGATTTCCTTGAAGATGCATATATCATCAAAGGGAAACTCAAGCACTCAAAATAAATATTGCTCGGCTTCAGTTTATATAAGGCAAAACCCACTTTGCTTGCGTACACACCGAGTAATCAGGCCTGATGCAAGAGAAGTGTGGGTGAACTGAGAAGATGAAATCCACCCACTGACCTGGGCACAAGGCATGGGTCTGTAGTGCAGCCATGTCTATAGCTATTAGTCCAGCCTTTAGCTCCCTCTGCATCACTCATGTGGAGTACCAGGGTGATGGGATTGGTGGAAATGCAGCTCCAGGGCCTCTACCCTAGCCTTGGCTCACTAACTAAGCCTATGCCCAAAGTAATACTGGAGGTACTTCTTCCAAGTTATGAAAACCCCTTCCAAAACTTAAAATTCACAATTTAAATAAATACAGCACCTAGCACAGTGGGGTCCTGACCCATGACTGGAGCACAAATTTACTTTTCTTGGGAGCTCAAGTATCAAAAAAAGTAAAAGTTCACAGCCTGTTATAATAATCTAGAACAACAAAAGTTGATGGAAAAGGGTACAAAAAGGAGACAGGAAAACTGAATTAGTCTAAACAAGAAAAGCTTACTAATGTAACTCAAGGACAGTTAAAATCAGGATTGGTAAACAAGAAAATATGGGTCCAGAGATTAATAAACCAAAATTGGTTAGTCAAATATAAGGTTCAATTGGTGGACAAAATAATGAAGGAATTGGCTATTCCACCAATTCCTATTTGGATCCTTAAAACTCCCTATTTGGATCCTTAAAAAAAGAAAATTTGGTGGGGCAAATAGAAAAAAAAACAGACACAGGGAAAGAACAGATGGAAGCTTCTTCACCATCGTGGCTGTCGGCCCAACCATCTCCTGGGACCCTGGGCCATTGTCATCCTAATCCTGCGAGATGCTCGGACCAAATCATGCCAGATTGGGGCCAGAGATAACATCACCATCTCTATCTACCAGCTTCAACTGAATCCCATACACCACCTGAGATGAAATAGGATCTTACTTTAACAAAGCAGCTGTGACAACAGCAGCTCCAGTCCATTTCAACTGACTTCTCTTTTCCCCAAAAGGACAGTTATTGCATCTTTGATACCATCTAAGAAACTGTCTAACAAAGGGGGCGGTTTCCTTCCGAAATTCTCTCCAGCTAAAGGGAATGGGAACAAGGGATGTCATGAAAAAGAACGCCTTACTTAATACTTCACATTTTAATTGTTTTTCCTCATTTTCAGTATCTTTAGTAACAGGTGAAAAACGTAATGGTGTGTTTGCCGTGGAACTAAGCAGGCTAAGGCCTTCTACACCACATTCCAGACCTTGTTTAACACTGTTTAATGTTGGACAGTGACTGGGTTATGTTAATATCTTTGACCCATATAGTCCATCTAAATTAATACAACAGGGGCACCAACTGCTACAATAATGCAAATAATAATAATAAAATACATCACATTAAACTGCTTAAATCCATTGCCAGTGCCCCTAAAAAAATGATGAGATCTGTCCTCAAAACACCCTTGTCATTCCAATGAATAACTCCATCCCAGCCAACACCAAAGAAAAGAAAAAAATGAGCTTTGCATTATATCAGGAAGGATAACAAAGCCAGACTGCGTCAAACCAAGGGGGAGAACCACACCAAGAGACCCTTCTGTACTTCCAGTTTACAGGAACCCCCCACTGACCACAACTGCAGCAGTGCGGCATGAGGAAGGAGACATGGGTGAAAACAAAAGTTGCTTCTTCATATACTTTGGATTCAAAGTCCAAGAAGACAGAGACAAATACAGCCTGGAAAATACCAACTCCAAGTGCACAATCTTATACAACACTTAGTCCTTTTTTATAGTGGCATCAGTGTTGTATGTGGCTACACGTTACTATATGCTGCAGTGAAAGGCGGGCTGCATTCACACTCACTGCAATGTGTAGCCACACATGGCAGTGAAAGGCTCTGGCAGGAGAAGGCAGCAGGGAATGGCTCCAGCAGCAGGGAGCTATTGGAACCTTCCCCCACTGCTGGAGTCTTTCACTGGTTCTTGCAGCTCCCTGTGTCAGGGAAAGGTTCTGAAAGCTACCTGCAGTGGGGAAAAGGCTCTGGCAGTGGGGAGCTCCTGCATCTACATGACTATTTTTAAGCAGTATAGATATCCTGCTCCCAGAGCCTTTCCCTCTGCAGTGAAACACTGGCGGTGGGGAAAGGCTCAGGTGGAGGAAGGCAGCAGGGGAAGGCTTTGTCAGCTCCCCACTGCCAGAGCCTTTCACCGCTGCTACTGGAGCTGTTCACTGGCATGCATAAAGCTACATGCTGCAGTGAGTGTGGGCTTAGCCTACCTTTCACTGTAGCATGTTACTTATCCTACATGCACTGCAATTGTAGACTAGGTCTTACAGAGAGGTTTTGTTAACATGTCATAGCCACCACTGCCTTTGTGGCATGCTGGGTTAATGTACTAAGATTTTGCCTGCGATGGACTTGCCTCCTGGTTTTGGTGATGTGTGAAAAATATCCTTGGTGATTTTGTCCTACTCCCCGTTTAAGCACATCAGAAAACCACTACAAGACTGACAGCCTCAGCTGAAGCGGCCTGAGACTGGAACAGCAGGAATGTTCTATGTCAGGACTGAGCTGCATTAGCAAAGCTTTATGCATAGTGCTTACTCAAAAGCTAATGCTTTAGTCTCTCAATTTCATCAGCATAATATTTAGGGGGAAAATAACCCAGGGTAATATTTTTTGCATTTTAAATTGTACACTAGCAATTAGAAGCTGGTAATAAAAATAGAGAAGGACCTTGCTTTCAGTAATTTTCTAAGTATAAACAGAAGCACTCCCTTAAAAACTTTAAAATAACCTCTGTACAGGCAACGAGAAAAAGGCTTCTATTACTTGGAAAGTGCTTTTGTCCCTCTGCAACCATTATTCACACATACGAAGTCACATTTGAATAAACTCCAATGACCTGCCTTACATACAATTCAATACCATTTATTTTTATACAGAATCCTTTATACACAGCATCACAAACCACTTCACTGAGAGAATCAAGTGTGAGCTAAAGAGGAAAGGAAGCTTTTTGGGTGAAATTCCATGAGAAGAAATAGGGAAGCCAGAAACAGCCAGTTTCAGATAGATGAGGATGAGTACGAGGGTTTGTCTACATGGGGACATTCAAGAAAATTAATCCCAATTAACTAAAGGTCTGAATTTGAAATAGATTAGCTAAACTGCATTAAATTCCTGTATGGATGCTTTGGAAGTGAATTAAGCCAAACAAAATCAAGACCACTTTTATTCTGAATGAGGGTATTCACACAGAGGTTTAATATGGTTTAACTATCTGCTTCAAATTCACTCCTTTAGTTAATTTGGATTAATTTTCCTGGATGTCCCTGTGTAGACACATCCTAAGTAGAAGGCTGACCACCCTAAATTGTGAGGAATGATAGGTGAAAGAAGGTGGACAGCAGACAAAGTGAAGTGTGGGAGACAGACGCCTCCAAGATTGGAAATGCATGAGCAAACAGGAGAACAGGTAGATAAAAAGCTCAGAAGTAAATGAAGCAAGTCCATGGAACGGTATTTTCAATTCAATTAAATCATTTAACAAGCCAGTGACAATGACAAAGGGTACAGGAAGCATAGTTTTGTGATTTTAGGAGACCTGAGTTCTTTCTCTCCTCTGCCATATGCTTCCTGTGTGAGCTTGAGTAAATCACTTCATCTGTGCCTCAAGTCCCCATCTGTAGAATGGAAATAGTGATACATTGGGGTGTTGGGAGGTTAAATCCATAAATACTTAGGAGATTGCTCAGACACTAATGAAAGCAATGTGTGTACCTAACCAGACAGGGAACAGTATGGTCCTAAGAGCATAGGCACCAACTCCATGCGTGCTCTGGGTCTGGAGCACCCATAGGGAAAAAATGGCGGGTGCTGAACATCCACCGGCAGGCCCCCATCAGCCCCTCCAGCACCTCTCATCTGTCAGTGGGCCCCACTGATCAGCACCTTCCCCACCCTCCCTTTGGCTCCTGCCCACTGTAAACAGCCATTTTGCAGCGTGCAGGAGGCTGCGGGTAAGAGGGGAGGAGTGAGGACGTGGTGTGCTTGGGGAAGGGGGTGGAGTGGGGGCAGGAAGAGGTGGAGCATGGGTGGGGCCTTGGGGGAACGGGTGGAGTGGGAAGACCTGGGGGTTGAGCAGGCGCCTGTTCTTAAGAGAGTAAATTTACAGTGTTCTGAATCTCCATAAGTTTAGAGAGTACCACAGATGTTTACAACGATCATGAAAAAGGGAAATGCAAACTGGAGAGAACTAAAGAATGGATAAGAATTTCTACATAGACAGGTTTAAGAATAAATTCTACCAATATTGGAGAAGTGGTGATAGAAAGACAGACAGGTGAGCTGAGAGAGTGGAGGGAAGTTTAGGGTTCAAATATCAAACATGACTCTAATTAGAAATACAATTAATAACTGTATGAACCCCCTAAAAATGCTCCCTGATTTCCAGGTAATCATCAACTGGGAACTGGCTGCATTCTGAAAATGGGATAGAAACTAATTATTGTCAGTAGTCAGGAACTAATATGGGGAAGGAAAGGTGTAGGCAGGAAGAGACAGGTCACTTCCTGAGGGAGAAATAACAGCCGGTTTCTGCAGACAGAGATACAGCGTGGGGAGAACTTTTTATCCACGTGGAGAACTTCAGCCTTCGAAACATTCAGCAGCAGGAGCTCCTAGGGTAGCCAAGAGTTACAGGCAGATATAGGGTAGACAGGAAGATCAGAAAGTAAATTACAGGAGATATAGAAGACTAAGATACTGGGTGTCCACAGGTGAACTAGCAGTATACATGGAGAATTTTTAAAACATGCAGATTAGAGAAGCAGAGTGAGCAGTGGGGAGATGAGATAGATAGTAGATCAGAGATGGAATTTCACCCTTGAGAACTTATAGTCCTCCTGAATATCTAACACAGGCATGGTCAAACCACGGCTCATGAGCCACATGTGGCTCTTTAACAGTTAAAGTGCGGCTTGTGGAGCCTTCCATGCCCCCACCCTCATTTTCCACCTATCAGACTGCAGGGGAAAGTTTGCAGCTTCTGCCCTGTGGGGCAGGGGTCTCGGGGCCTTAGCCCTGCAGGAGGGCGTTGGGGCACAAGACCGTGCCCCAGCAGGTGCTGCCCTGCAGGGCAGGTTGTGCTTGTGGCTCTCGAACTTCTGAAGATTATCTTACGCGGTTTGGAGGGTCAATAAGTATGACCACTCCTCATCTAACATATTATTTCAACAGGCTTGAGCAGACATGGTTCAGGCTTATAGTACTTGTGTATGTGTAGGAAGAAGAAGGGAAAAGGTTAAGCCAAAAACAAGTGTGGCCATATTTTCCTGTAAAATGTCTACTGGATACCAGAAATGTTTGCTATCCCTTTGTAGCTTCCTTTTTATTATTTGTTCTAAACAATCCTTAAGAAGAGCATTTTAAAATATTTTTTAAAATATTTAGAAATTGATCTGAAACAAATAATTAAACATTCCATACGAAGATGTCTTTGTTAAACATATCTTTATTCTTTGTTGTTTGATATTATGGTAGCATCCAACTGAGATCAGAGCCCCACTCTGCTAAGCACTGAACAGACACATCTTAAGTGACAGTCCTCATCCCAAAGAACTCAAATTTAAATAGACCAGGCAGACAAAGGGTGTTGGAAGGGAGCAGTTGTGACACCATGTACCCTATATGATACCTTGTACCCCACATTCACCAATTTTGTAAGGATATGATATATTTTGTATTAAGTATGCCTTGTGAGATATCATCTGAAAACTCAGTCTGAAGAATATGATTATCCCTTTGTAATATGTGTGACAACACTGCATGTAAAATGATGAGATTTTGCTATACGATTGTTACTGAAACACGCATAAGAAGGGGGGAAAACATCATGAGCAGAGAGATGGAAGGAGGAGAAAGGTGGCTAGGGACAATGACTCTCAAAGAACTGAACAAAAGGAGAAAGTGCTCCCAGCATGGAAAGGGACACAGCTGGAATGTACTGCAGCTCATGGTGATCCAAACCTTTTGCTTTTAAGCCTATTAGCCTTGATAAAGTTTCAAAGTTAGCTTACATGTTTATCTTTTTATTTCTTTTGTAATCAATCATGACTTATTTGCATCTATACTTGTAATCACTTAAAATCTCTCTCTAATTAATAAACTTGTTTTATCTAAACCGATGTATTTTGGTTGAAGCGCTTGGGAAGCCCTACTTAAGTCAACAACCCTGGTGCAGATTCATGGCCATTGTTGGAATGATGGACTATCTGAGTTTATACTGCCCAGGAGGGTCCTGAACAGTACAAGACCCACATTTCTGGGAATGAAGGCTGGGACTGAGGGATATGTGGGTGTCACCCTGTATGTAATTCATGGATGGCTGGGCATAACATGCATGTATTCAGCTGGGAGTGACTTTACATGCTGGTGGCTGTAAGTGAGCAGAGCTTAGAGGGGTTTGCTGTTCACCAGTAAAGCAGGGTAAAAAGCATCCCAGGCTGGAGAGCTAAGGGACACAGCAGTTCAGGTTCCACCCTGGGGAATGTCACAGAGTATTATCCCCATTTGTAACTGGGGCACAGATAGATTAGGTGACTTGACACAAGAAGTCAGTGGCAGAGTGGGAAGTGAACCTGCTCTCCTGAGTCTCAGTCCCAGTGCCTTTACCACAAAACAATTATTTCCCTCTTTAACAGCTTCTCTTCAAGCCCTCAAAGTGCCCTGGAAAATAACGGAGTCATTTAGCTGACATATGTGGTCAGATTTACATTCCGTTAGTTTTATTCAGCAGTTCATCCATTCTTCTCTCTAAAGCTGATTTTCCTGAAACACTCACTGCCAGATCTGAAGCTTCTTTTTTAGGAAACCCCATCAAAATCTATGTGAGCCTTGGCCTGCCTGAGGACTGCAGGATGTGGCCTCCCAAGTGTTGAATTTACAATATGCGGTAGAGTCTTTCTACCAAACTTACCATTCTGTTGGTGAAGTTGCTGAAGTCCTTCACTAAGATATGTTTGATCATCTCTGGCTCGGACACCAACACGTACATTCGCCGACCGATGTAGTATCTACAAAGGAGGTGGAAAACCATTTTAGCACCCATAGCCAGCCAGAGAGCCACCTTCCCTAAGATGCCTCTGTTGGCTGAAATACGTTTTTTGTAAATAAATCGTATCAGGTTACCATTCTCTTTGGCAGTTCAGTATCTCTCCACCTCTCTGAAACACTTAAAAAGATTAAGCTGTCAAGTCTATTGGTATTTAAAGGAACCAATTAAAAACCTTTTATCCATTGTCATCACCAATTAAAACACTCGCTGAGAACTAATTAAAGATCCAGTCCATCATCTACTTACTCAGAGCTGCTTATTACATACTGTACTCAATGCATCACAACATAACACAATACGTTATCACTAAAGACAGACTGTAAAAGACTGGGAAGAAAACACTGATTAAAAAAAGAAAAAAAACACACACACAACCAAACAAGAAAGTATTACTAGAACCTTTGTCTAATCTAAATCGAATGCCTTTCCACCACTAGGCTGTATCTGCATTGAACATTTCTACCCTGAACATCTTCAGAAATTCTCCCACTGTTGACTAGGGAATGGTGCAGTTCCACTACTGCTAAGAACAAGGGCATTCCTGGTGTAGACCACCGCAGAGGTGTTTTTATCATGACAACAAACAAGTGACAGAGGAAGGGGGAGGGGGGGAGGGAAAAGGACTAAATTGCCTCCAAGTAAGAATAAGACCACATTGTCTTCTCTTTACCCTAGATAGCTTTGGCGAGGGAGCTATCGTTTCTTGAATCTGATCCAATGGCTCCTGCTGGCTTCTCAGACAGTGAATTGAGATTCTTTATCTGCTTCAGCTGTAGAAAAAATATAGATCTGTTTCTACCTCATCTGCACCAGTCTAACCAGATACCACAGAATAAATATGTTTGTTAACACTCATACTTTTCTCCTGAGCCCTGGCATTTGCATTCACAAAGAATGCTTGTGGCCTCACTTGGTACAGCGTTTCAGACCATGCTTCAGCCAGGAAGTACTGAAAAATCTCATGATGAAAGACTGATCTCCCCATGATAAAACCCTGAGAGGTACAAACAATTGTCTGAATTTTTATCCACAACAAAAACGATGAACTTCTCCAATTCTGCCCACCACTAGTTTGAAGTCTCTGCAGAGACACCGAAGAACAAATGGCTATGAAAACTGAGCTCCCCTTTCATTCCTTCCTAGACATGATTTTCTCCAGATAAAAGGTTAGGCACATTGGCGAGGTAGTAGGGGTAGCTGGCAATTCTGTTGCCTGCATTGTTTAGAAGAGAGGGGACCTTGGTCCCTTGAGATGCAATTCTACTATTTTGCACAAAGCCCAAATTTACTTTAACACATAACAAACCTGAATCATAATATGTTTATTTGAACCTAATGTATCTGCACTGGATATAGATGCTTGGAACAGAGTCCCTGTTTCTGGGGCAGTACTCTTCAACTGACTCATTATTTGAAATCACAGCAGTCATAAGCATCTGGCAATGAAGTTTCCAGCCATTCCCTCTTATTGTTTGTAATGATGAATCCAGTTACAAAGAAGGGAGGGGCATAGGAGGGAATAGATGGAGAAAATCCACTGATGTACCCAGGGATTAAAAAGGCTAAAATTGCTTTTATGCAAAGATCAGGGCTGCCTTTGTGCTCTCAACCTGCTTTCAAGAACAATGGTTGTAAGGGAGGATCAGTGTATCATTGCTTTCTTTCACCCCAATACATAACTGCTCCCCTGATGGCTCCTTTCTGTTTCCCCAATCTGTATGTTTATTAATATGTTCTTCCTAACTTTTTCTGGGAACTAAAGAAGTGGGGATATGGGAAGGCACTTTGGGAAAACTCAGTTCCAAGAGTCACAGTAATAATCTGTCAAGTATCAGGGGGTAGCCGTGTTAGTCTGTCTTTAAGGTGTCACTGGACTCCTAGTAATAACCTGCTAACTCTCATCAGCTATGTTTACAAGAAAAGAAAAGGGATAAGGAGACCTGAAGGTTAAGGAAGACTAAATGAGCTTTCCTGCTTAGCACACGTGGGTTCTGATCCTGCAAAAACACAGGCACATGCTTAACTTTAAGGATGAAAGTTAAAATCAAGCATGTGCATAAGTCTCTATAGGATCAGGGCTTTGTTCTCAAAACCAAGAGGATATTTCTCTATCTGTATTTGTTCTTCTATAGCCTATTAAGTTAAAAACTTCTGAACACTAATCCATTATTTCCAAATAAATAACCATTTTACCTCTGCCATATAGTTTTATAGTCATCTAGTATTATTACATAGCGATAGTTTAAGATTATTATTGGGAAAAAATGAATATTCTTGTCATATTTTACTAAATAACAGTTTGAGAGAAAAGAAACTCATGGATTCACAGCTAATTGAGGATAGTCTCTTTTATTAAGTTTCTCCAAGTTAACCCTCCTCTTGTGTGGTATTTCTATGTATTTGCTACATTCAGCTTTTCATAATCTCTTCTGTTTAAATGGGAGCCACCCAACATAAGTAAAATCCCCACATTTTTAGGTCAGCAATTTAAAGACAAAGATCTATTACTTGTCATGGTAGAGAGGTCAAGTATCCTAATTTACCATAGCATCTGACAGGACTTTGCTTCCCCCATGAGAGAAATGGTACCGTTTCTATAGCAAGAGCAGGGATGTGAGTTATACAGCCCTCTGAGGAGTACTACTGTAAGAAGTTATCCAACAGCTGTTCAACAGAGAACACAGACTTACTTACAAGAGTTACAGAAAAGCCAGGCAACCTTTCACTGTCTCTCCCAAACAGTGTGCAGTTCAAGGGAAGTGAAATGATGATATATTAAGAAAAAGAAGTTAATCTGTATCCAGAGCATTTTAATAACTAAAGAGCCTCCCATATACATGCAAACACAAAAACTCATCTATGACTCTTATTTCTTGCTGCAGTTTGGTCTGTAAGAATGAACAACAAACACATTGCATTTAATGCAATATATGAATTATTTTGCCTGTCGTTCAAATTCAACTCACGATGTCGAGTCTAGCCACTTTACAACCAATAATTTATTCAGCAAACTGACACTTCTTTTCTCCTCGGGAATTATCTGCAAACAGGTTGGAATTCTTACAGTTTTGCTTGCAACTCCTCCCTGTATACTTCAGTGCTAAGGTATAAGCTGTCTCACAGACTGCCCCGTAGTCTCCCTAGTGTGATAATGAAGCAGGCTTCAGTGAGGGAGCCGCAGATGTGGCAGCAGAGAGGTGTCAAGCCCAGCATAGAAGCAGCTGGGTCCAGTTTTCAACCAAGGTAGGGATGGTGAGTTGAAGGGTGTGAGTAAAAGATGGAAAGCCATATCCATGGGGGTGGGGGTAGGAAAGGTGGAGGAGGGAATAGCTATCCCTGCCCTATCCCATCCTTACACAAGATACGCTTTTATGTAAATGCTAAGTATTATCATTAATATATAACATCTGTCATAAGAAGTACCTTATTGGTTCAAAGTACTTTACGAAGAGCTGTATGATGATTCCTAATTTTTAAATGGGGAAACTGAGAAACAGGGATTAACGTACATACTCGAGGTCACCCAGAGACTTAGTGTCAAAATGGGCAATAAGACCCAGGTGTCCTGATTGCCAGTCCCCCATTCTAGCTAGCAGACCAATGCTACCTACTGGGGGAACAGTTTGGCCCTCCCTCTCACCTTTTAATCACACAATGACCAAAATCCTCCCAAGTATAGCACCTAGCCCAGGAGGAGCTCCTCCTCCACAAATTGCCAGAACCGTGGCTGTGCCTACCCTTCACCTCCATCTCTCCTGCACAGTCAAAAAAGTTGCCAGTTACTGGCAAACCCTGTTCAGTAACCTATATGTAACAAGTTCATGATATCAGTCCAACTCCTAGCGAACAAATAAACACACCACTAAAACCGTAAGAACATAAGAATGCCCGTACCGGGTCAGACCAAAGGTCCATCTAGCCCAGTATCTGTCTACTGACAGTGACCAATGCCAGGTGCCCCAGAGGGAGTGAAACTAACAAGCAATGATTAAGTGATCTCTCTCCTGCCATCCATCTCCATCCTCTGATGAACAGAGGCTAGGCACATCATTCTTTACCCTTCCTGGCTAATATGCATTTATGGACTTAGCCACCATGAATTTATCCAGTTCCCTTTTAAACATTGTTATAGTCCCAGCCTTCACAACCTCCTCAGGTAAGGAGTTCCACAAGTTGACTGATGCGCTGTGGTGAAGGAACTCCTTACTATGTGTTTAAACCTGCCTTACTTATTAATTTCTTTTTGGTGACTCCTGTTCTTCGTATTATGGGAATAAGTAACTACTTTTCCTTATCCCTTTCCTCTCCGCATTCCACTCATGATTGTTAATATACCTCTACTCATATGTCCTATAGTCTCTCTTTTCCAAGTGAGGAGGCTATCTCCTTTAATCTTTCCTCATTATGGACGCTCTCCAACCGCTAACGTTTAGTTTGCCTTTTCTGAACTTTTCCTAGTGCTAGAATTATCTTATTTTGGGTGAGGAGACCAATCTGAACACAGTATCGATGATGTGGGCGACCACGATTATAAGGTGCAATAAGTATTCTCAGTCTTAATACTCTATCCCCTTGTAATGATTCCCCTAACATCCTGTTTCTTTTTGACCGCCTCTGCGCACTGTGTGGAATCTTACCAGAGAACTATCCACGGATGACGCCAAGAACTTTTCCCTGACTCATTGTAATAAATAGTCCCCCATCATATTGAATGTATAGTGGGGTTAGTTTTCCCAAATTGTATATTACATTATCCACACTTCAAACTTTCATTTGGCCATTGTGTTGCCCATCACTTAGGTTTGTGAGATCCTCTTTTGAAGTTCTTGAGCAAAGCTGCTTTGGTCTTACTATCTCTGAAAGTGTTTAGTATCATCTGCAAACCTTGCCAACTCACTGTTACCCCTTTCTCCAGTATCATTATGAGAGAGAGAGCTTAGAAATAGGAGTGGCTGCCCTATGCACGGACTGACCCCTGGGGAACACCACTATACCCTCTCATTCTGACGAATTTACCAGTAAGTATACCTTTGTTCCTGCTCTTTTAACCAGTCCCAATCCATGAAAGTGACTTAAAGCAGCCGGGGTTTATAATTGACCATGACAGCTTAAAAATTTCATAAGGCCTTTGGTGAAGGGACCTTGTCAAAGGCTTCTGGAAATCTAAGTGAATGCTATGTCCACCAGATACCGGCCACCTTGTCACAATGCTTTGTTGACCCTTTCAAAGAATCTATTAGATTAGTAAGACACGATTGTTCCCTTACGCAGCAAATCCATGGTTTGACTAGCTTTGCGTCAATCAGCAGTTTATGTTTCTGTGTTGTCTGAACAATTTTAATTCTAACTATTGTATTCGAGCTAAGTTGCCCTTACCCACGACTTAGACCTAACCAGTCTGTAATTCGCCAGGATCACCTCTAGAGCCTTTTAATATTGGCATTACATTAGCGACTTCGCAGTCATTGGGTTACTGAAGGTCATGGGATGAATTAGAAGGACGAGGGACACAGTCTACAGACACAACGAGGCCTTTAGCTTTATATGTGTTCCGCGAGTTTCACCAGACTGAGTTCTTTCAGAACTCGGTGAATGTCCATCTGGTCCGGTGATTGCTTAATCGTTGATCTATAATTAATTCCAAAACCACCTCTAGTGACACTTAATCTGTTGACAGTTCCGTAGATTTGTCACCTACAAAAGCTGGCTCATTTGGGAAAGTCTCCCTAACATCCTGACAAGCGTGAAGAACCTAGGAAGCAAGACATCCATATTTATCTTTCCTTCCGCAATGACTTATCGTCTTTAAGTCTCTTTGTATCTCGATCGAAAGGGGCCTCCACGTGGTTGTTTAGCAGCTCCTGCTTCTCGAAGTGTATTAAAAAACAATTGTTATTACGCAACTTTGGACGTTTTGGGGCTATGCCGTTTCTTGGCAAACTAACCTACTTTGGTTTCTTATTACCCAGCGCTGCTGTCGCACTTAAGCTGGCAGTGTTTGCTGCTCCGTCTATTGCCTCACTAGATTTGACGACAGCTATTTAAAGGAAGATCGTGTTTCATCCTAATTGCTCTTCTTTTACTATGGTTGTTAAGCACCACTGTGGCCCCTTTTAGTATATTTTTGAGCTTGTAGTTTCTTATAAATTTGGGTCATAAACATTGAAGTTTGGGCCTATTATGGGTCTTTAAAAATGGCGCATGTACTTGCAGGATTTCACTTTAGTCACTGTACTTTAACTTTTGTTCTAACTAACCACCTCATTTTTATAGGTTCCTCTTTTGAATGAAATCACAAGGAGTTGGGCGTGTGAAAGGTGCGTCTCACGCCACAGGAGATGTTGCATATTGAGCGATTGGATTATGTGAGTATCAATTTCCAAGCAGATCCCTGACGAAGCATATTTACGGTCTGGACAGGCGCCTGTGCCCACTCAGGACTTAAATCTAGAGTTGTCTCTCCCACTTGTGAGATCCCAGTACCCGCTAGCTGCATGATAGCTAGTATTTAAAGTATCCAGAAAAGTAAATTTAATCTCTGCATTTGTCTGAAAGTGGAAATGTTCCCAGCAATATGGGGATAATTGAAATCCCTCACTATTATTGGGTCTAATTTTGATAGCTCTCTAATTTCCTAGCATTTCATCATACTATTACTGTCCGGTCAGGTGTCGATATCATTAGATCCCTAAATTTAATTTTTATCAGAGCATGAAATTTCTATCCATCGATCTATGGAACACGTGGATTCGCTGTCAGATTTTTACTTCATTTGAATCTACATTTTCTTCCACACCAAGTGCCACCTCCCTGCACGATTTGTTCTGTCCTTCATAGAATTTGGTACCTTCGGGAATGAGTAGTGTCCCGTTGCTCTGTTCTCATGTCCACCAGGTTCTGGCCGGTGCCTATTATAGAATATTCCACTCCTATACTCACATAGGCCACTCTAGTTCACGACAGTTGTATATTTAGCCCTTCAGCATTTGTGTACAGCCCTTTAACCTTAATCCTGTTTTATTTGTCTCTCTTTCGATGTGCCAGATTCTTTTTATGTGAAGGTTTAATCATCTGATCCGGCCCTTACATTATCGCTCGTTCCGTCCTACTATGTTCCCTGCACCTATAACCGTAAGCCTGAGATATCCTATCATCAGACCTCTCCCTAAGAGAAGTCTGTGTCCGTCCCATGCTCCTCTGCAACAGTCGGCTTTCCCCCATCTCCTAGTTTTAAAAACTGCTCTACAAAAACTTTTTCATGTAGTGCACCAGTCTGGGTTCCACTTTGGTTGGTGGAGCCATCTCTCCTGTATAGCTCCCCCCAGCCAAAAGTTTCCCACAGTTTCCTAATGAACTAAACCCTCCTCTCTAACCATCGTCTCATCCGCCATTGAACTCTGACCTCTGCCTGCCACTGGCCTGTGCATGGAACTGGGGCATTTCTGAGAATGCACCGATAGAGTACTGCGATGCTCATCTCCTTTTCCCTAGCAGCCTATATTTGGCGTTCTAGGACACTCTCCTACCCTTCCCTATGTATTGTAACCTAATGTACCACGCCCACTGGCTCCTCCAGCACTACACATACTTATGCGCTGTGTGAAAGGAACTTCCTTTTTATCTTGTTTTAAACCTGCCTACTTATTAATTTCTTTTTGGTGACCTGTTCTTGTATTATGGGAATAAGTAACTAACTTTTCTTATCCCCTTTCTTCATTCACTCATGATTGTTAATTATACCTCTATCATATGTCCCTATAGTCTCTCTTTTCCAAGTGAGGCAGCGCCTGATCTTCCTTTTTAATCTTTCCTCATTATGGACCTCTCCAACCCGCTAATCGTTTAGTTGCCTTTTTGAACTTTTTCCTAGTGCTAGAATTATCTTTTTTTGCGGTGAGGAGACCATCTGACCCGTCTTCGATTCTATCTCTTTTTTTTTAAGTCTGTCTAGATGCCTCGAGAGATCCGCAACCTTCGCACCAGGCAGGCAAGTCACCATACGGTTCTCCCGGTCATCACAAACCCAGCTATCTACGTTTTTAATGATCGAATCTCCAATTACTAACACCTGCCTTTTCCTAGCAACTGGAGTTCCCTCCCCCGGAGAGGTAACCTCAGTGCGAGAGGCAACCCCAGCACCATCTGGAAGGAGGGTCCCAACTATCGGAAGGTTTCCCTCTGCTCCCATTGACTGCTCTGCTTCCTTGGGCCTTTCTTCCTGAGGCTGTCTGAGCGGAGGTGGGACAATTCTACAGTGTCCCAGAAAGCCTCATCAACATACCTCTCTGCCTCCCTTAGCTCCTCCAGTTCCGCCAGCCTGGCCTCCAAAGTCCGTACGTGGTCTCTGAGGGCCAGGAGCTCCTTGAACCGACTGCACACATACGCCACCCGCCTACAGGGCAGGTAATCATACATGCTACACTCATCTCATTTGCCTTCCCTTTGACTGCAATCTCAGAAGAGAGAGCAAGGACTGAATGAGCATGGAATGGAGACTCAGTGATCTTCTCACCAAAGGAGGGTCCTACAGATCACAGTTAATGAAAGGAATGGCGTAGGGTAAATCTTTAACTACTCTTCTCTGTGCTGTACTTGTTCTATAAATAAAGGATTTCAAGTTTCCGGGCTGTCAATCCAGTACGTTTCCACAGCAAGGAAGGGCTGATCATGGATCCTTCTGGAGCACCATTACAATCATCAACCAGATGGAGGTCCCTTCTGAATTACCTTGCCATGCCATCACCTCTTCTCTGCATGTGCTGACTTCACAGCAGGGCCGGCTCCAGGCATCAGCATTCCAAGGGCAATCTGCAAGGGGCAGCAGTCTGTGTGTTTCTGCCCCCAAGCAGCACCCTGAATTGCCACCTCGGACAGCAGGGGCAGTCTGTGTGCCGTTAGGGCGGCACGTGTGTTTCCACGGTGGCGGCAATTCAGCAGCAGCTTCTATGTTCAGCTATCTGCGGCAGCGCAGCTTCTGTCTTCCGGCTGAAGACAGAAGCTGCCGCCAAATTGCTGCCGCTGCAGAAACATGCATGCCGCCGTAACAGCACATGGACTGTCTCCGCCGTCCACGGTGGCAATTCGGCGCGCTGCTTGGGGCGGCGAAAACAGTAGATCCGGCCCTGCTTCACAGTGATCCGGCCCTGCTTCACAGTAATCTGCAGGTACTGATTTTAGAACCCAGATTTGGATTCTCACACTACATCATGGCACACCCAACTGACCTTAAAAATCTCTCTCAGGGCACGTTGGAGGACAAATTCTCATCACATCTACTGTCATCAGTACTGCAGCCAAAGTGACACAGACAGTGACCATTCTAGTTCTATTGGACTCTCTCCTATTGTCCCTTATAGCCTCATATTAACTAATAACTCCTATGCCATTAGAAAACACACATGCTCTTAGCAAGATGGCCACCATACAAATGTTGCCTTACTTCACAGGACGAGTGGAATGTGTACATCATGGCTAAAGGGGCACTTTCTGCACAACATCTGTGTGGGAAACACCTGCACTCCAATCAGCCTGACTATAGCTGGGCCATCAACTTTCAGAAGGCTTTGATCTCTCTATCTGTTATCAGTTCCGTGCACTTCAGACCCATTACATTTCTCATTACGAAATATAATGCTGCTGGGCAAAAGACAACAAGGCCCTGTTTTCTAGGCTGTAGTCTAGTAAAGTAGGCGAAGATCATCTGGAGAGCCGAACTAAACAAGAAAATATTATCTCTTTCCTTCCCTCAGGGAGAACAAAGAACATGCTGAGGAGAACAAATAGAAAAAAAAGAGGAAGTAGTAAACATACAGAAGGAAAGTGTATTTTCTTAATAGCTATTTCTCAAAGAGAGAAAACAGCCTAGATCCTTCCTCCTCTATTATTTTTAGAGAGGCTCATTCACAGCAAGCTGAGAAATATGGGAAAGAAAAAATATGTTTATTCATTTAAAAATAGGCTTAAGGTCAATACTGCTGGCTTAATTATGTCAGAGGTCAGCAAATTGATTCGCCGTGAATCCTGTCCTCATCCAACTCCTGTGAGAAGGCCACAGTCTGTGGGACTAAATGAGATGTGCCTAACAGCCGCACAACCCAGATGCAATCTTCACAAAGATGGCTGCTGCTCTGGACTGAGAGGAAAAAGAAAGAAGGGGAAGAGTGAGAGGCCTTGCTGATTTGTCTCATTATTTGTAGCATACTAGCACCAAGAGGCATCAAAAGAGGGTGAGGTCCCAGTGTGCTAGATACCAGACATAAGTATAGTAAGAGACTATCCAGGGCCGTCCTTAGTCATAGGCAGAACAGGCAGCCACCTAGGGCACCACTAGGTCTGGGGGCACCGCTCTGCTGGGAGCCGGGACAGACAGGAAGCAGTGGAGCATGTAAGAGCAGGGCTGCTGGGTCCTAGAGAGAGCTGAATGCAGCACAGTCTTAGGGAAGGAATTGGCTGCTGGGGTCTCTGGGAAGGGGTAGGGGAAGGAACTCACCTGTAGGGTGACCAGATGTCCCGATTTTATAGGGACAGTCCTAATTTTTGGGTCTTTTTCTTATATAGCCTGATTTTAAGGCCAGTCCCGATATTTGGGCTTTGTCTTATTAACCCATTACCCCCGACCTAGTTGACCTACCTATATAAGACAAAGCCCCAAATATCGGGACTGGCCCTATAAAATCAGGACATCTGGATCTGGTCACCCTAGCTGGGGAGCGTGTCTCTCCCCCAGGCTGGCAGTGATCCATCTCATCCATGGGGAGCTGCACAGGGCAGGATGAGCTACTGTGGCTCCATGGGTGCCCCATTCCTGAGATCAGATGCTGTGCTAACTTCACCATGGTCTGTTGGGCTGGCGGTGATGCCCATTGCCGTGTGATCGGACCTGAGGGTTTGCTGCTGCTGTTGCCATTCTGCACCCCAAGAGGTGGATTTTGGGGTCCTGCAGTTTTCCACCTATCCTCTCCTCTGCTGCAGCTGTTGGACCAGCAGGCTAGGGGGTGAGCCAAGCATGGAAGCAGTACTGCATTGCCATTTAGATTGTCATTTAACAAATTTGTTCGCCAAAAATGCTTGCTAACATCCTGAATTAAGTTGTTGATAATTATTTGTGACAAGTTTGGTATGGGGAAGGAAGTGGGCCAGTTTTCATCAGAGAAACAAAAAATGTTGACTGACTTTACTATAGCCCTGTTACTGCTAAACAGAGCCCTCCAACAACTGTAATATGCTCATCTCCTTACTAGTGTATAGAGCAGGAGTTGGCAACCTATGGCACACGTACCAAAGGTGACAGGTGAGCTGATTTTTGATGGCATGCAGCGGTGGGCTGAGCGGCTCAGCCCGCCGCTGCTCTGGGGTTCCAGTTGCTGCCCATTGCCACCCGGGATCCCGGCCGCCAGCCCCCCTCAGCACCTGCTGCTAGCCTGGGGACCCCAAGGAACCCCAGGCTGGCAGCGGGCTGAGCAGGCCAGCGGCTGATACCCTGGCTGAGCCACTCAACCTGCTGTCGGTCTGGGGTTGCATTCACTCAGCTGGTAGGTGGGCAGAGCAGGAATAAATTCAACGAAATAGGAAAACAAGAGCAACTAATGACAAAGTGCAAGAACCTAGAGCAGTGGTCCCCAACCTTTTTCGTCTGGCTGTCACCAGATGAAGGACTATGACAGTGGACAAGCATCCACCGAAATTGGGCGGCATTTCAGCGGCGACGCCTCTGGATGATGCTGCTTATCGGCATCCAGAGGCATCGCCAACGAAATGCCGCTGAATTTTGGCGGCATTTCGGCGGATGCTCATCCACCAGCCAGTATGCAGGTGCACTGAGAGGCCCCTGTGGGTGCCATGGCACTCTCGGGCACCGCGTTGGGGACCCCTGACCTAGAGAGCCTCCTGAAGCACAGCGATTGTTTTGATTTAAATGGACTTGAACTGTACGAAGAATTGAGTACACTGTCATTAGTGTTGCCACATACAAAATCGATGAACATTGTACAGTTTACTCATACCAGCAAACTTGTTGACATATATCCTAATGTGTACATTGCCACTCGTATTCTCCTGACAATTCCTGTAACAGTAGCTTCAGGAGAACAGAGTTTCCTCAAAACTAAAGCTTATTAAAAACTATCTCCGCTCTACAAGGAGTCAGGAACACTTGACTGGTCTTGCTATTCTTGCAATCAAACAAGATATCATTTTGTCTTTGTCATACGATGACATTATTACTGATTTTGCAGCCAAAAAAGCTAGAAAGACTGCTTTTAATTAAAAACTAATCCTTGTTTCAATACCTCTTCACAGAAATTTCCAATAAAATGTTGACAAATTAAAAAAATTATATTATTTGCATCATTCTGTCAAATCAGAATTTTTTCTATAGTGCTACTTCTTCAGTGCTAGCGCATCAGCATTACAATGTGCTTAACTAAGTTAAACTGGTTTTAATAACATGCATGTGGCAAGTTTTCCACTAGTGTAAGCTTATGTTTGTGTTGCTCAGAGCAAGACAGGCACAGGGGCACCAGTTTAATATCCCGAAGGGCAACCCATAAATCCAAGGAAGCCCTGAACTATCTGTGCTGAAGGGTTACAATCTACAATCAGAGGTTGGGCAAACTACAAGCCTGCAAGAAACTCCAGCCCACGGGAAGTCTGCTGGCCTTGAGCTCCAGCGGGGATACTAGCCTGCCCCTCCCCCGCAGCCTCACTTGCCGTGCCACGAGCGCTCTGGGCGGCGTGCGCTGAGCTCCTGCTAGGCGCAGCGGGCAGGCTCCGCTGGGCAGCGCAGCTGCCAATTCTGGCTCTGAGCGCACAGGTGAGAGGGAGGAGCGGGGAGGGGTTAGGATAAGGCGGGGTCCGAGGCAGGTGTGCAGGGCGACATGAGCAGGGGGTGTTGATGGAGCAGGAGTTTCTGGGGGGCAGGCGGGGAGCAGGGAACAGGGGCTTGGATGGGGCGTGGAGTCCCGGGGGAATGTTAGGGGCAAGGGGTATCGGAGCTGGGGCGTCATGAGGAAGGCATCAGGGGGACCAGTAGGATGGGCAGGGGGCAGTTGGGGTGGGGTCCCGGGGGTTAAGGAGTCAGGAGGTCCATGGACGGGGTGGTCAGGGGCACAGAAGCAGGGGGGTAATGGTTAGGCGGCAGGGGGTCCGGAAGGGGGACTAATGTAGTCCTGGCCTGGGTGGCTGGATAGGGGTGAGGTCCCGGGGGGGTGGTTAGGGGCGGGGAGAGTTCCGGGGGGGGCGGCAAGTCAGGGGACAGGAGTGGAAAACGTGCGGTGTGAATGGATGGGAAGATTGCTGAGCGGGGCACAGCGGGGTGGGAAGTGGGCAAGGGGCGGATGGGGGAGGGGGCCAGGCTGTTTGAGGAGGCACAACCTTCCCTACCTAGCCCTCCATACAGTTTCGGAACCCCGATGTGGCCCTCAGGCCAAAATGTTTGCCCACCCCTGATCTAAATAGACAAGACAGGCAAAAGGGTGGGGGAAAGGTTAGTATTATCTATTTTATACATGGGGAATCCATGCACAGACAAAGGGGGAAGACTTTCAGAGGCATAAATAGTGAAGCACCTAAATTCTGTTGACTTTTAATGGGATTTAGGCACCTAATGACCGCTTTTGTCTTTGACAAGTCCACCTAAGTGACTTGGCCAAGATCACACAGGAAGTCTGCGGTAGGGCTAAGAACTGAATGCAAGTCTCCCGAATCCCAGCCTAGGGCCTTAAGCTTTGTTGTTTTCTGTTAAAGTTTTGAACTCAAGGCAAACAGCTTAAAAGCCAAGATTCCTTAGATTAGAGAGTTCAAAAATGCATATTACTTCTTAGGATACGTCTACACTGCACATTCCTTATGGTGGCATGTAGAGTACATATACTGTTCTCTCCCCTAGCACATGTCTAATAGCTGTGTAGATGGTGAGGCACTGCTCAGGTGAGTAAAGTCACACCTAAACCCTGTGAGTATGTACCCTACATGGGTCTCTACATGCCCAAGCAATGCCTCTCCTGTCTACACTGTTATTTTTAGCAGTGTCGTGCCAGCAGCAGGGAAAGGCTCTGGCAGGAAGACACAGCAGGGAAAGGCTCCAGCAGCTTCCCACTGCTGGAGCCTTCCCCTGCTGTCTCCCCCTCTGCAAGAGCCTTTCACTGCGATGTGGAGCTACAGTGGGGAAACAGCCTAGTTTTCACTGTGGCATGTAGCTACGCCTACCCTACATGCCATCGCCAGTGGTAAGCAGTGTAGACGTAGCCTTAAAAAAAAGCCTTACTAAAAACAGGTGAACTTACTGAATGAGGCATCAAGAGCACTGGTTAGCATCAGGTACAGGGAAACTAAGCTTCCAATACAGCTCTGCCAATGCACCCACATCTTGGCCTACACACTAGCTTTGACTCTCTCTTTCCCCTTTCCCCCTGTATTTCCTCCCCAGTCATCCAGTTACACAAAGGTCTCCCAGCCCCAAAAAGATATCCAAGCTTCTATGTAAAGTTGTAAGAGGAGACA